>NW_024412404.1:63302539-63326921 GCF_014898765.1 Herpailurus yagouaroundi
TTTTTCTTTTTCTTTTTCTTTTTCTTTTTCTTTTTCTTTTTCTTTTTCGGAGAGTTCACATCAGTATCTGAATTGACACAGTGGAAAGGATACTGCAATTTCCATTTCGCAGTTGATGACACTGAGACCCATAGGAAGGAGTAAGCCAGGGACAAATAGCTAACTGTCAACCTATAATTTTTGAGTAGTCTAACTCTGGGGCTCTCATGATAAGCACTGTCTGTTTCTTGATTTACAGAGGATATTAGTGTGTTAGATTTTGGGAGGAGTAAACACGAACTTACCACTAAGCACATGGAACGTGTTGGCCAAGTATCCTGAACGTTTCCAATTCATACAAGGACTTTGTGATAGGCCAGTAATCCAGTTGATGTTATACTTTCGTTAATAACTTCTAAAACTAATTAATTTTAAAGGTACATCCAATATATTAGAAGAACTTTTGAAGGTTAAATCATTATTTAATTTTTAATGTCTTGAATGTGACCATTTCAGGAGCAGCACTTGGTATCTGGAAGGAGGGACAGACGTTTGCAAGATGACAGTTGAAGTGTGCTATACGTCAGTTATGGAACAGACACAGCTATGTCATCGTAAATCGAGCGTGGGCAGGCGGCTCTCCCTGGGCTCCTGGCCTCAAATCAATGAGCACAATCAGGTGGGGTTGGAATGTACTGGATTCCATCCAGTCTCGGCCAGGGTCATGGGCTCTGCATCATAGACCGCAGTTGGCAATCCCAGCTTGCCATTGACTAGCTGGCAGCCTGCCATGTTGTTTTTTTCCCTAGGATTTAGTTCCCCAGTCTGAAAAACATCCTTGATATAACAGTAACTATTTTACAGGGTTTTATAAAGATTAATTGAGGTGATACCTATAAAAGTCCAGTACTAGGCCTGATGTTCAAAAAGTCTTCAGCAAATGCCACTATTACTTCCAGCATAATACTCAGCTTGTCACCACCACCGCCATCAACGTCATCACTGTTGTCACTGTCATCATCAAAATTAAGTTAGGTTTCTCTTTTGGGGAATCTAACTGTCCATCTTCCTGTGATATACCGCAATTTAATGTCCTGACACCAGGGTCCATGACCTTGCCTCTCTGCTCATGTTGGAGAGATGTGCTCTGCATATCACACCTCAAGCATCACACACAAAGGTCAGGATAAAATATGACAAGAGATACGATTTTTTACACTCGCGTTGTGTCATGCCATTCAAGCCAACTGGCTCAGTCACTCTATAAATATTGCACTAACATATTAGAGTCACGCGGGTCTGTGGTATGGCCACAATGCTAACTGCCTTGCAACCACCCTCCCTTGCTATCTTTTCCCCTCTCTCTGCTTCCCATAGGCCTCCATTGCTGCACAGCCCAAGAGGAAATTCAGGGTTCCACATTAGGACTTGGCACGTCAAAGGGGTGTATATTACTTGGAACTACTTCTAGGTCTAAAATTCATAAGATTTTGTTTGCCATGGTCCTGCTGATTAATGCCACCTTGTAATAGCCTAATATATATTTCTATATATTTATATTTATATTTATATTTATATTTAAAGCTATAGCTTAGAAAATTATTCACTGTTAGGAAACCCCTTCATCTGCCTATGTTTACTATGCTGAAAAGTATTGCTAACAGCTTTTGAGTCTCCAAAATACAATTTGGCTTAATGAAATAAAAGAAAATCTTCCTGCCTGGTGAAATAAGGCACAAAATATATAGATGGCACAAAATATACCAAAAATTAAGAAAAATGGGTTTAAAAAGTTCATTTTGTTCCCCCTTCCTCTCCTCCATAGTAAAGTATTTAGTTTCTGAAAAGAAGAGAAGTAATTATAAGATTTAGACGACATATTGTAAGAAATCATAAGGGTTTTGAATTCTTATGGTGGAGTGGTTGTGTGGGATGTCTATTTACTTTAAGCTAAATTTTCTTTGCTTAAGTTATGTGCATAAGTTTCGTTTTCCACATTTAATTTTAGGATGGCACTCAAGTTTGAGAAAATATTTACACAAAGAAAACTAAGCATATATTTCACTGTTATTAACCCCACTCCTGTTGACACTTACAGCATTTCTTTGTGAATCTAAAATCCAAAATCCTAACCCTTGTGAAACTGCAGGCACAGCCCTCTGAGCTGTGTGTTAGGTGTTTGTGTGTGTGTGTGTGTGTGTGTGTGTGTGTGTGTGTTCGGTTGTAATATAATTGGTTTTGGGATTTGATGCAGGAGAAACCACTAATACGAAACACTGAAACCTAATAATTCTGGTTTCTTGGGACATAGACACAATCATATGAGAAATTTTTCATATTACAGGGCATCAGGAAAAACATTTGGCTTATTGCATGGCAATCAGACGCTTGGTGAAGGAAGATACTTGATCATCCGTTAGTGTACAAGGGTCTGCTGTGTACCTCTTCTACTACATGTCTTAGGAGTTAAAGAAGGAGGGGAGGAGGAGAAGGAGAAGAGGCATTCCCTGTCTCCAAGCAGCTGCCATTAAGTAGGAGGCTTATTGAAATATTGCAGTAGCCAAGTAAGTAAGCAAGTAAACCAGTGAAGAAAGAAATTTGACAAATCACCCTCAATTGGCTCCATACTTCAAAAAGAAATTTTCTTACAGGCAGAGGAAGAAGTTTCCCCTCTGATGGTGGAGTGACCCCTCACGACAGTTGGATTTCCTCATCGTTACTTGCTCAGAGAGACGTGCTCCGTGCATTTCAAAGCCACTTTGATCCCAGCAAACTCTCATTTGCTTTTCTTCTCTCGTTTTTCACTTTAATTTGAAGCACTGCTTTAAGTGAGCTTGAGGAAGGAGCAACACCAATGGAAAAGGCACACGGGTGTCTCGAGATTTTTGGCTTCATGTGCCAGAGGCAGGAAGAACCACAGGAAATGAGGAACACCTGCTTCGGAAGAAAACCAAATGGCACTTGCGGGGGTGTGGTGGGAGTATTGGTTACGAGGCCTTTCTGAGCCAGCACCTGACCCATATGAGCTACAGGAATAAAGGGGTGTGTCACAAGGATATTGAGTAAGGAATGTGACCAGAGCCTCAGCTAGGCTCTCTGGGCAGCCCTCCTCATTCTCTATGTTGGTTTCAATCTTCCCTCACTCTGTAGATATACTTCCCTCACAGAGTTGGATGTGGGGCTATCTTGAGCTCATCTAACAGTTTCAGCCCTTCAGTGAGAGGTGGTGCCCTCCCCTGGATCAACTGACTGTGACCAAGAGCTAAAACCCTTTTGTATGAAAACATGGCCCGTGATATTATGTTGAGCCTCACGTATGGCCACATACATGTACACATGAACCTCATTTATGAGTGACAACCATGAAACAATGGTGTGGAAGGTCATTCTTAAAAGGGAGCCATTTAGGGAAGACAGTCCCCTGGGAGTGTGCTAGAAGGTGGACTGTTGATTGGTCTTTCATTCTAAGACTGTGTTTCTCTGAGTCTTCCATAGGGTCTACCAAACATGAAAATGTCAGGACAAATCAGTAGGAAAAAAAAAAAATAAGCCAAGCAGTTGCTTTGATATCACGTAGACTGAACTTGGTCATCAGAATCGGTCATTTTTAATATATAAGCACCTCCCCTCAGCTTTTTGGAATAGGAGAGGCGACCTGAGTGATGCGACATGACAATGTCACCTCCACAATTCCCCCAGGGCCATCTGCCTTCTGTTTTAGCCCTTCCTTGGGCACAGTCTATTCTTCACTGGAAAAAGGATGTGTGATTGTTAATTTTGTTATCTTGACTGGCTCAGGAATACACAGATAGCTGGTAAAACATTATTTCTGGGTGTGTCTGTTAGGGTATTTCTGGAAGAAATTAGCATTTGAATCAGTAGACTGAGTAAAACAATCTGCCCTCATCAATATAGCAGGCATCATCCAATCTGTTGATGGCCTAAATAGAAAAGAAAGTGATAGAGGGGTGAATTCTCTATTCCCGAACTAGGATGTCCATATTTCCTGGCCTCAGACATTAGAGCTCCTGGTTCTCAGGAGCTCTTTTGACTCACACTGAATCATACTACTGGCTTTCCTGGTTCCCCAGCTTGCAGACGGCAGATGGTGGGACTTTTTAGCCTCCATAACTGTATGAGCCAATTCCTATAATAAATCCCCTCTTATACACATCAATATATATCCTATTGGTTTTGTTTCTCTGAAGAACTCAGAGTGTTTCAGGCAGAAAAGAGAGTACCCTGTGTTGCTTGCCTCAGAGAATATTACCTTTTTTTTTTTTTTGGATTCCTGGCCATGTACAACAGTGAGTACAGAGAGTGTCTAGGAAAAGCTCAGGTAATTTTTTAACCAAATATACCTACAGAGCCTGCACAGGTGTACGTCTAAGTTTCAATATGGTTCTCTTATTTCTTACTAGGTGTAAGTTTTATGCCAGTTTTCCAGCCTGATACAAAAATATAGCAGTTGCAATTGATTTGTTTCATACACTATATTCTCAATTTTTATTTTATGTCCTTAATAATAACCATGTCCCAAACATGGTTCTTATAAATACATAAATATTTTAGCATAATTGTAATGGCAAGCAAATCTAAGTACATTAACATATAAATGTTCAAATTAAAGAATTGAAGTTACATATCATAAAAGAATAGAAGGAAATAGAGCTGTCATTTTGCCATTACATCCCCATTAGGATCTGGGGAAAAAATATGATTTGTGAGGTGGCATTTCCATGTTACATGTAACAGATAACTAACTTGCCAAGAAGACCAGAGAGGTCCCCACTGTAAGTTGAAGGGAACTGAAATCTGATCCCATCTCCCCTGCAAAATGTCATACAAAATGATTATTTAGGTTTTTTTTGGTGAATTTTTTGAGACGTTACTGGGATTGTCACACTGAAGAAGAAAACCTCAGAAGAGAATCCAAAGTTATCACAAACACATTTGAGAAATAGCCAGTCAGGAGAACACTAGGCTGTAAAATTTCAGGGATTGGTTTAGAAAATGACCACTAGAATTTATGCAATGGGATGTGAAGTCCCTGGGGACAAGGTATCTTTTTCTTATTTTCTGTTGCAATCCCAAAATTAACGCAGTGACTGGAAAATAATAACCACTCCACTTGCTGAATAAATGAGTAAATTATTTACTCACTTGTACCTTGCTTTATTTTCAAGGAATGACTAGCTAAAATAAATATAGGTAACAAAAAGAACAACAAAAACTACCTACAGCATCACAACGGATCATAAACTGCACTTAAGTGCAAATTAAAAATTAAGTTGATTCTTTTTTAATGTTTATTTATTTATTTATTTATTTAGAGGGTGAGAGAGAGTGCTGGGGAGGGGTAGGTAGAGAGAGAGGGTGAGAGAGAGAGAGAATCCCAAACAGGTTCTGTGCACTGTCAGCCTGATGCTCTTTCTCATGATCTTGATCTCATGAACCATGAGACCATGACCTGAGTCAAAATCAAGAATCAGATGCTTAACCAACGGAACCACCCAGGTGCCCCCAAGATTAAGATGATTCTTAATTGAAAGGAACAGATTATGTTTGATAGTGGCTTAATAGAGTACTTGACAATGTAAGTGAGGAAGACATTGATTAGCTGTCTTTTATCTTCATGGAAAATGGGACAAGAGAAAATGAGTTAGACATTAGTATGTGATATTTGAGGTAGACATAAGAAAGTGATTTCTGATGACATTGATTTCTAAAATCTTTACCATAGAAATGTTGGTTGGCCTTCCAGTTAAACATGGAAGATGGAACACATGTAACTGTATTTATATCTTCCAGCAACTGCACTGAAATCACAACAAAGGGATTTTTAAAATAGGCATAAACCCACAGGCTAAAGAGAATGAGAGAGGAAACAATAGCAACCAAATGTGGAAAGTTGGAAAGAACACAGAAAAGGAAAAATGACCTAGCAGACCTTAGAAAACTTAATTTTAATCTGGCAGTGGGAAAATTTTAGAATTCAGTTGACTTACACCACATAATCCTCAAAAGGCCTAATAGTTTGTGGCACTGGATATCTCTGGAAGTAAGTTAAAGTGAAGTGACTAAAATAAGGAGGGTATTTAGAAATTTCTTCAAGAAGCTATAAGACCTCCAGATCAAGATCCCCTCTCCCATTTTAGGTGACCACCTCTCACCTGCCTCCTCCATGGTCCAAGACTGGAAATTTATTCTTTGACAAAGATAAAAAAGAGGATCTCTGAATTGGAGAAACCAAACATCATTGAATACAGGGGTACCTACTGAGAGCTTAGCGGTCAGGTACATGTGGACGTCCTGGATGCTGAGAGCCTCGCTCAACCCTCTGTTCTCATCAGAAACTACAAGGAAGAGCCTCACCTCCACTCAGGAGACTAGGAGATCCTTCCTTTGGTTATTTGGCCATCCAGAAGGAAAAGCATAAAGATATTAGCATTGGACATTTCCCACCCAAGCAGCCAGTTCACCCAGTGGTGGAGCTCACAGAAGACAACTTTTGCCTACGTGATTAGAGCTTCCAGTTAGCTCTGCAGTGCCCTCTACTTAGTAGAAGCAACCGAAGGCTAAGATACATCTGAGGGAAAATTTGAGCATGGGAGATACCAACACTTACAAATAAGAAAGAACAACTTGGAGGAAGTAGAACTCTACAGGAAGAGAAAACAATACCAAAAATCAAAGCAAGCCAAAATAACAACCAAACTGTAAGAGACTATAATGAAACCATAAACCAAGAGCAGGATGTCATGGAAAGGAACATTCAGGGCACAACTGCAGCACAACAAATTACCAGGAATGAAAACCACAGCAGTAGAGATCACAAGTCAATGGAAAGTTCTGAATACAAGTCAAGAAAGAATTTGAGAAGGCAGAACCAAATGACAAGGAACTTTGACATAGGAGAGCAGAATTAGATGACCACTCCAGTAGGTTCAATATTTACATAATGGCAGTCCCCAAAAGGAAGAACAAAGATAAAGAAATGATCAATGAAATAATTCCAGAAATTTTCCCATAACTGAAGGACACAGTTCCTAGTTTGAAAAATTACAGCAAACATGCAACATAATAGGTGTAACTAGACCTCACCGAGGCACACATTATGAAATTTCAGAACGTTCAGGACAAAAAAAATATCCTACAATCTAATGAAAGAGAGAAATAAAAAAAGGTCCCATGTAAAGGATTCAGAATCAGAATGCCTTCCGACTTCTCAATGCCACTACCAAATCGCTGAAAGTCAAAGGAATGCAATTTTTATAATTCTGAAGAAAATGGTTTCCTACAGAGAATTCTATACCCAACTGATATGTCAATGATATGTGAGGGTGAAATACAGATATTTTGAGAGAAGTCAGTCTCAGAAATGTGCTTCTTGTAAGTTCTTTCTCAGGACGCTAAAGCAGGATGTGCTTCACACTAGAAAAGAGGATGGATCAAGGAAGTGGAGCACAGGGCAAAAGAGCAGTGATAGAGACAAAAGGTAAAGGAAGGGAGTCCTGAGAGGGACAGGGAGGAGAGATCCAGGGGACAGATGTGCCCAAGCCTTAAGGGCAGCTGTTCCAGATTAAAGCAAGTCAGAGGGCTCTGGGAGAGGCTTCATCAGGAAGTTTCAACTGATAACAGTCCCGATGTGTCTAGATGTCCTGAGAGATTACACCACTAATGATGCTTTCTGGGTGGGATTAATGGGATGTTCATAGAAAATTAGACAAATTAGAGAGAGAAAATATGAACTCAAGGGAAAAGAAAAACTGTACAAGAAAACAAATGCAACCTTAGCTTACTGTATAACTCACCCATGAGCAGTGTTACAAAGACACAATACATAAACAACCAAGACTGATCTCACTAAAAATGTGATTTAGCTGTATAATGCCTAAACCTGAGAAATGAAGAATACAAGCTTTATTTTTGGATATATGGAGATGAACACCAAAATAATCAGATGAAGGTGTTAAAAGAGGTTGCCTCTGGAAAAAGGGGAAATTCATGGTGAAATGTGTGTGGGGGGGGATTACTGTTTTTATAAGGAAGTTTGTATGACGATTTATTGACTCTTTAATCTATACACATGTATGATTTAGTAGAACTAAAAAATAACGGAAAGAAGAAAAGAAAGAAGAGAGAGAGGAGGGAAGGAAGGAAGGAAGGAAGGAAGGAAAAAGGGAAGGAGGGAAGGAAGGAAAGAAGGAGGGAGGTAGGGAAGGAGAGAGGGAGGAAAAGACTGAAAAATAAAAAGGTGAGGAATAAAAGGGAAAAAGGCTATGCAGATTCTTTCCTATGGGGCAGACAACACGTTGGTTGATTAATATATGGTCTTGATTGTGCGCCCTCAGGAGGCAGAATTTTCAGAATGCAACATTTGGTCTATCATGTGTGTGTTGGCACATTTCCCCTCCTTTCTTCACAACGCTAATTGTAGATTTTAGCTCACTCTTGAACTGACTATAATCATTCATTAACAAACCAAATGAATATCACAGGAAAATTCTCCCAATTTAGGCTGGGCTAAGACGGACATGTCTGAGGTGAGTCAATTAACACCAATGTTGCCTTTGCCCAGCTGTTCACACATTCATGGTACACTTGGGAGATCACAGCTATGTTTGTAGAATTTACAATTCAGACTGAAGGAGAATTTTACAGCCATTTAGAACAGATTTGTGCAGATAACCCTTTGATCTTCTCCAGTTTTATGCACTTGGAGGTTTGGTGGTTGTGTGGGACAAAGGAGCAGGGCAGCTCTGTGGAATAATAAAAGGCAAACAACCTTGAAACTGACGCTGAACTCCTGGATATTATTTGACTTCAGTGGGAGGAGATTTGTAGCAAGGTGTGAACACTTTTGTACCACCCTCCTATTCTGCATTGCAAGTGATGCTGTCAGAATCACTGTATATCAACTCTCTTGCGTGACTCAAAGGGGCAGAGGAGAGACTGAGGACAGCTGAGTGGGAGGGGAGCTAAGAGGCCCCTTGGACTTGGGTTCAAATTTCAGCACTGCTATTCACTTGGGCAATTTACATCCTACGTCTAAACCCCAATTTCCTTACCTATGAGATATGGATTACAACCTTCTTTTGAAGGTTCTTGAGAGGATTATCTGAGGTCATGCAAACAAGCAGTGCAGTGCTGGTGTACTAAGTGTTCAGTAAGTGAAACTTTTATTACCCTGTGGATTGCCTCGTCTTGAAACTTGGTAGCTGCTGGCTCTACGTCTTAAAGAAAGGTGACCACTTCAAGCAGTACCACTGATGATCCTGTAAGGGACCCGTCACTCACATTCGTATTTGGTGAGCATAACAACTGTAAGAAGTAGATTGAGCAGATAAAATGAAGGATCAGAGGAGTTAAATAACCCTTAAATGGTCATTCAGTTGGCAAGTAGGTAAGCAGAGTTGAATCCAGGACCCCTGAGTCGTTTGAGTGCCACATGTAAGAGCGTTCTCAGTAGTGTGGTTTCTGGGAATCAGTATAAATAATTAGAGAGCTCTTCCTTACACTGAGCTGGAATCAATCACCTACTGAAGTCAACTCCTTTCTTTGATCTGATGGCCCTTAGAGCATTTGAAAACACCCATTCTGCCCCTCATGGGTTCCTGACCTCTCAGTCAATGGTTAGAAGCTAAGGCTTGATTACCACCATTTCCAGGTCAAATGCTAATTGTCCACTAGGCACCAGCACCCATGAAGACATGAGCGTCTTGGATCTTTGGCCAAGGTCACTTTCAAGGGCATTTGGAAACTTTTTTCTCTCTGATGACCATTTTGTGAATCTTGCAAGATACTGGGGTTCTCAGGTTCTCAGATGGTCTTCCCACAAATTCTTTTTGAGAGCTTTTGTTATAAGCATTAGACTTACTTAGTCATCTTTGCAAGCTTATGTGAGATTGAACAGTGTGAAGATTGGCATAACCACCTGATAAGAAGCTGTTCAAGGCCCATTTGCTCTTGGCCATGTCATCCTTGTTCTTGAAGAAGGCTTTGCACTCCTTCTGATTTAAATCAGCAAAGTGTATTTCACTCACAATAATCTTCTTTACGGACTGAAAACTAAATCCAAGGCTTCCAGGTTCATCTTCCTGTAATCTGCTGTGCAACCCTGGGCAGGTGACCCTGATCCTGCATCCATATGGAGGTCTTTGCATCTCATGGCAGCAGGGGAGAGCAAGGGAGCTTTGCAATACCAATTAGCAAATATCATCCTAAATGCAACGCCAATTAGAACAATATACCCTTGGAAAGACAACTCCGAACACAAAATAATTCAATTCTGGTCCCCGGGAGAGTAAGAAAGCACAGATCCTAGATTAGGAGGGACAAAACAGACTGACAAATTGCTCTGTGGTGCTCAGTATTTCCTACCGGGCCCAGGGGTCAGGGAGTCTGCTGAGTATAGGCACTGGCTTTGAGTACATCTGTGTGGGTTTAGGATCTGATTCCCAGATGGAGACAGTGCAGATGGTGCCGGCAGCACATACGGGTGGGAGGATTCAGTCCCTTGGAGAAGGAGTAACATCATATTCCCAGATGGAGAGGTCAAAGCTGTGGATATTTTTGGTGCCTTTCAGTAGGAGGACAACGTTATTCCCAGACCTGATTGGCAATCCTTTTTGGCATAATGGAATTTAAATGTTGGCAAGGATGCTGGCTTGTTTGTCACCTGATTGTGTTACAGAAATAAAACTCGGGTGCTCTGCTTGTCTGTGACGTATGACTCAGTAGTGCTGTCTGCAGGGAGTGGAAGAGTAAAGGATTCATTGGATAATTTTAGAGAAGAAAGCAGAACACAACTCTCTTCTCCTCTTTGATAGAACCCAAGAGAGAGGAGCATTTAAATTGTCAAAAATGCATCTTAGCCATACAAGTAAAGTCAACTGGTTAAGCCAGTCAGTGGAACCATAAGCCCAGCCAATCAGTACTTTAGTTCATTCCTACAAAGCTTAACAAAGGGACTAGCAATAGAAAAGGTGTCAAACATTTTAATTTTGGCTCATATAATTCATGTAATTTCCTAGTGGTAGGAACTATCCCAAACTCTCAGGAACCATCAAAAACTCTGCTTCCCATTGTTTAGTTGGAATTTTAAGCATTTTAGTGAGAAGGACCTAAAAATCCACCCTCTTAAACATTTGATAAAATGGACCAGAAGAGTGCATAATATTACTTTATCTTTTCTTAATGAAAACACTGCCACCATCTGGTTAATAAATGGTTTTGACTACTCTTTTTATTGAGTGAAATAAGCAAGTCATGTTCTTTTCATTTCAAACAGGATCACAATTTCTAGTAAAGGTAATTTTTCTTCTTTTCATAAAAATTAATATCATCTCATAATGTCTGCCATTCTTCAATCATCTCCAGGATAACATGCTCTGAAAAGGGCCTGTGCTTGCATTCCCCCAACAACAATGGGAAGCATTTTACGGGGCACTGATGGTTTGCAGAGAGGACTGCTGAATGTCATAATTTCTGGATGCTGAACCACCCAGTGCCCTTCACCCAGTTCACGGGACAGTTGTCCTCACTTCCAAAAACCTGGGTTAGGGACCCAACCAGCACAGCAATTGTCCTCCAGCAGCCTCAAAACACCTCAAGGCTTGGTGGGTGGTCCTTCCTTCTCCATGAACTGGGATCTAGTTCCATCACTACATCTGCACATGACATGCTCCAAAGAACTTATTTGGGCTTTAGAACATCTTTTAGTGACCTAAGATTTCTTCAAGTGCTAGGACACAAAGCAACGGAAAGAGAAGGGAAGAGAGCAGAACAGTTACATCTGGCAAGCCTGAAATAGAACTCAAGACCTGATTGAGTTTTATAAAACAGGAGCCATCGTCTTAATACTTACATGCATTTGTCAAGGTCAAATGTAGGATCGGGAGCAGGGACTGTGCCTATCACTTTGTTTGGAAACACCCTTTACCTAGGAGGGCTGGGAGGCTTTGAGAGAAGCTCACAGTTGGTAGAGCACATAATGGGCATGTTCCATATGCCAGGCACATTTCAGGCTCTTCTTCATAGGGGGCAGAGTTAGATTTTCAAGGTCAGGAAGTCCCGGGCTCCCAGAAAGGGAGAGATCAACATCACACTGGGAGCCCCCTCTGATATAGTGCCCCACTTTAGCAGGTTTACTGAAAGGAGGGTAGAGCTCACCCATGGGGGCCAGGAGCAGAGGGAGTGTGTAAACAGGAGGCAGGAGTCCCTTGGCCATACTTACCATGAAATGGGGTGACCTAAGGTTGCCACGTTGGGGAATCTCAACCATGGAAGTGGCTTTTGCTTTGTTTCCTTGAGGTTTGGTTTGGTTTGGTTTGGTTTTACCTATTATAACAATGCCTGGGATGGTCCTGACTGTCCTCAAACAGCAGAATGGTGGTGGACAGGGTCCAATAATTTCAGGCACTGAGGAATTAACCAAAGTTGCACAACGTGTAGTGTTACCCAAACTTGTGGCATTGCAAAGTCCCTTTTAATCAAGCATGTGGCAGGAAATGTGCCTGAGGAAGACACACTGGGCCCCCGGCAGTGTCGACTACCTGGCATCCACACTCGGGGCAGCCTCAATGAGATGGGACCTGAAAGACAAGGGCTGGGGAAAGATTCTAATGTTCCCTGGGATCTTCTTCCAATGAGGCACCATAAGAAGCTTGGAAGACACATCGCCCCTTCTCATCTCCTGGCTGGTAGGGTGGCGGGGGATGCCAGCCCTGCTTTGGGGAAAGGAAACAGGCTTGAAGAAGATAAGTGATCTCTCTTCTGAAGCTCACATGGTGGGCCAGCAACAGGCTGATGCTCAAACTCACGAGTTCCTACTTCTTGTACACATGGAGGGACAGAAGGACAAGAGGACAGGGCAGTGATCTCAGGGCTACCTAGAACCCACTAGTGACTTGAGTGTTTTCCTGGTCCTCTCTGGACTCCAGTTTTATGACATGTAGAATGAAGGAGTTGCATAGAATGATCTCTTGAGGACTTTAGACTTTCTTACGTTCTGAGATTTCCCACAACCATGAGTGTGTGTGTGTGTGTGTGTGTGTGTGAGCACAGGGTACACTCACTACCATAAAAGCTAAGTAGGGGAGGGCGGGGAGGGCATGTAAATGTCTCACCTTTACACCACAATCATATCAACTGAATTTTCACACTGAAATTTAATGTCAATTGCTTCAATTGGACAGTCAGATAGAAGCCAGAGAGAGAGAGAGAGAGAGAGAGAGAGAAGGAGGTGGCATTCACTGGGGTCCCTTTCCTTCCAACTAATGAGGAAAATGTTAAGGATTTCCAGGACAAAAAGATTCATTTCTCCAACAGGCTTTAATAAGGAAGGGGGAGGGATCATTAAGAATTTAAAATATGGAGATAAAAACTCTCAAAGGTTCCTAAGCACCAACGTTAAGCTGTAACATCATTTATTAACTGCATGGTTTTGTAGAACTCTTTATACTTAATGCTTAACTCAATTGAGTTCACAGGCAAGAGAGTATTTATGCAACACTATTATGTAATTTAGGCGAAAGTGTCCATTTCAGGATATTATAAATGACTGATGGCGTGAGCATTCCATGGTAGAGTTAACACGAAAATAAGGTGCAGGGCAAGTCCTTTTAGTTTCCCTCAGGCTTTCATGCTGGTCCCTAGAAATAAAGCCAGAGAAAAATATATTTTATTCAAAAACGTCTATGCGAAAATTTTTATTCAGAAAGTGAGGTTTTGGAATTTTAAAAGAAAATTGAAATTTTTTTTTGTTTGTTTGAAAGATTCTTGCTGGGCTACTGCCAACCTTTTCTCTTAACCACCCAGCCAACCTGACACTTCAACAATATCAAGACCTAAAAGAATTCACGTCACTGATTTTAGCAAGAAATGGCAATCAGTTGTTAAATAGCCCCAGCCCTTCCACACACACCCCTGGTCCTCTCTGCCATGTTTTCCCACATGCAGAAGGATGCACTTGACTTTCCTGACTCTGGGGCCGAGTCTGGGCTCTGGCAGGGCTCTTCCTCCAGTCCAGGAATCAAATCCTTCATTCTGAGGAACCCCGCAAAGCAAACATACCAACACTTTCCCAAAGAGCAATTTCCCCCAAATGGATGCTCTTGGCGTCCACTTAATCACCCCGGGACCTCAGAACTGGAGGAAATCAGAAGCAGCATCTTTACTGGCCTTGCTTACCCCATGCGGGTCCTTCTGCCCAGCCTCTGCTCCAGGAGGTGTGGTAACCTCCATTGCACAAATGGGCCTTTTCCTGGAAATCCAAGGCCCACAGGCTTCCACTCGATGACCCAGACTTGATCTGGGGAGTCAGGATCCTGGCACCAGGACCGCCTCTGGCTGGAAGATTTTGACAAACAGCTCTGTATTTTCACACATTTTTCCACCTTCCAAATTTTTTCACAGTTTTTCTCCTGTTTTATGCTCACTCCCTCAAGCCATATGATTTCAAGAAGAAACTTCTCCCCACGATTTGGACATCTCTCAACTGGCACAGAACAATCTAGAAGTAAAAGCAAATTGGAAGGGGGCTCTTCTTGTATACCCCACGCCCCAGCTTATAGCAGAACCTGACTGGGGGTGAAGGGAGGAGACATGAAAACTCAGGAAGACAAAACAACTAGATTTTTCCTACTTTATCTGATGTATGGTTTTATTTTATTCTGTTTTTACATTGTAAGTTATTAATTCACAGTTAGAAAGTACTATCATGTTTTTAAAGCATATTTGAAAATGATTTCTCAGTGAAGAGAACAACTCACTTTAAGTCCAGAGGCTTTGCCATTATTAGGTAAATGACTGTGAATCAATCATCTGTCAAGCCTTTACTAACCCGTTCAGGGCTGCTAGTGTCTCATCCCTGTTGACAAATAACCTACAGATACTTGTTTTAAGAGATTCTTTTAGATACACTTTGTTTTGTCTTCAATGCACTGCATTGCTAAACTCAAACACATTTTCGGATATTGCGGGGAAAAAAAGGGAATATACTTGGTGTAGAAAATTGGAAAATAGGACAAAGTATAAACAAAAATAAATCCTATCACCAAAGACAACCTCCTTTAATGTTTTAGTTTATTTCCTTCTAGGTTTTTCTCTTCAAGTTTTTTTTTTTTAAATATGGTTTTAGAAAATAGCTTCATATATATAGGTTTTATATCTTGATTTCTTATTTAACATAGCATAGGCATTTTCCATTTCATTAAATATTTAGCAATACACATTTAATGTTTGCATAATATTGCATTATGTTATTATTCTGTAATTGATTTACCCATTATCCTTTGATGCAAATGCTCATTTTTAAAAATAAAAATGTATTGAGTGCCACACTGAGTTGGGGGCCATGTGGTGTAGGATGTCTTCATACTTTGTAATGCTTTAGCTTTATGAACTTTAGAGTATGGACTATATTTTCCTTACAACTTTGTGTACAGCTTCAATTACTTTATTAAGATAAACTTGAAAGGTCACTATTGGATAAAAATGGATTAACACTTTTTTGGCCAACTTTTCGTTTGAAAAATAATAAACCTACAGAAAAATAGAATGATGTAATAACCATTTCACTTAGATTCACCAGTTGTGAACATTTTGTTCATCCTCTCTCTCTTACCACCCTACCCCTACCCCCAGTTTCTTTCCTCTGAACAATCTGAAACTTTGTAAAGTGACTTGCAGAGGTCATGATATTTTGCTCACTCATAAACACCACAGTCTGCATCTCCAAAGAGAGGACATTCTCTTACACAATCATGCTACCTTTGCCATGTCCAAAAAAACTACCACTTATACAATAATATTAACAAACATGCAGTTCACTGATTTTTTCCCCAACCATTCCAATAATGTCTTCATATTGTTATGTTGTACATTTATAATATTTATGTATGTATGTACGTACGTATGTATGTATTTAGGAGAAAGAGAGAGTGAGCATGAGTTGGGGGAGAGGGGCAGGGGGGAGAGAAAGAGGGAATCTCAAGCAGGTTCTATGCTCAGTGGGAGCCTGATGCAGGGCTTAATCCCACCACCCTGGCATCATGACCTGAGTGGAAATTTGGAGTTAGATGCTAAGGGTTAGATGGATGCTCAACTGACTGAGTCACCCATACACCCCTGTTGTGCATTTACTTACTTACTTACTTATATTTTGGTTCAGGATCCAATTCAGGTCACACAGCACATGTGGTTACCATGTCTCATTCCTCTCTAATCCTACAGAATTAGTGTGGTAAAATTTACTTTGAGGAAAAGTCACTTTTTCTGGGTGTATAGTTCTATATATTGTGGGAAATTTATACAGTAATGAAACTACTTGGTGATAGTTTTAAGATATAGAGGCTTTCCGTCATGACCTCAGTCCACTTCTCTCTGGAAACCACTGATCTAATTTCTGCTCCTAAGGCTTTGCTTTTTCCATAATGTCTTCTTTTTTTTTTTTTTTAATTTTTTTTTTCAACGTTTATTTATTTTTGGGACAGAGAGAGACAGAGCACGAACGGGGGAGGGGCAGAGAGAGAGGGAGACACAGAATCTGAAACAGGCTCCAGGCTCTGAGCCATCAGCCCAGAGCCCGACGCGGGGCTCGAACCCACGGAGTGCGAGATCGTGACCTGGCTGAAGTCGGACGCTTAACCGACTGCGCCACCCAGGCGCCCCTCCATAATGTCTTCTGAACGGACTCATACGGTACATCACCTGTTGAGATTGATGTTATTCAATTAGCATTTTGCTCCTGGGAGTTACCCTTGTCCTTGCTCAGCCCAGTGGCATGAGCCTGCTGGTCACCCAGCAGGATTCCGTCACGTGGATGACCACAATTTCTTTGTCCACTTACCAGCTGATGGACATTTGAGTTGTTTCCAGTTTGGGGCGATAACGAATAAAGCTGCCATAAAAATTAAAAAAAAATTTTTTTTTAGAGAAAGAGAGAGGGAGTGGGGAGAGTGGAAGAAGGAGAGAGACAGAGTGAGAGAATCCTAAGTAGGCTCCATGCCCAGCTGCAGAGGTCCGATACAGGGCTCAATCCCATGATCCAGAGATGAGGATCTGAGTCAAAATCAAGAGTCAGAAACTTAACCGACTGAGCCACTCAAAAGCCCCTGCTGTAAACATTTGCATGCAGGCTTTTGTGCACTTAATTTCCTTTAGGTAGATACACAGAAGTGGGATTACTGGGTCTACCATTAAGTGTGTGTTTCGTTTAATGAAAAACTACCAAACTGCTTTGCCAAGTGTCTACGTCACCGTGCATTCCCCTCAGCGGTGTGAGAGTTCCAGTTGCTCGTATTCTGGTCAACATTTGATTTTGTCCTTTTTTTAAAAGCTGTTCTAGCAGGTATGCCATGGGGCCTGTAACTGTAACTGGCATTTTCTTAATGACTGACAATGTTGGCCATCTTTTCAAATTCTTGCTTTCTATCCAGCCATCTTCTTTGGTTAAGTGCCTGAGTGTCAGCTCAAAACTTCTGTGCCTGCGGTTGTTTGCTTCCTTCATACTGAGTTTTGAGAGTTCTTTATATAGTCTGGTACAAGTACTTCACCAGTTATGTGTTTTGCAAATATGTCTTCCCAGTCTGTGCCTTGGCTGCTCCATTTTCTTAACACAGTAGTCCCCTCTTATCCTCAGGGGATATGTTCCAGGACCCCCAGTGGAGGCCCGAAACAGCAGGTAGTACCAAATCCTATATATACTGTGTTTTTTCCTATACACACATACCTATGATGAAGTTTCACTTACGAATTAGGCAGAAACAACTAATAGAATGACTATAGCACTATATTGTAACAAAAGTGATGTGAATATGGTCTCTCAAAATACCTCAGCATCCTGTACTCACCCTTCTTCTTGTGATGACATGAGCTGATGACATAAAATGTGGCCAAGGTCTCAGAGGTTCTCTCTCCTGTGTTTCCTTCCAGCTGTTTTTAAATTTCTGGTTTTACATTTGCAACTACTCACAAGGCGGTAATTTTTGTATAGAGTATGAGGGCATTTTATCAGCGTTTATTGTTTTGAACGTAGATGTCCAGTTACCCAGCGCTGTCTTTTGAAGAGTATTCTTTCTCCACTGGGTTACTCTGCTTTATAAATAAAAAGACACAAGAGCAAAGCTTATGTGAGGAACTGTCAGCCTCCACGATATACACACATGAGACAACCAAGTGCTTACGATTCTAATTGAGGACAGCTACGGTGTACGACTAAGAGACAAAGGGCCCATTCTTCTAGGTGTTCATTTGCTTGAAGAGATTTTGGATAAACAGGACATTTAATTGGTACTCCTCAGTACTAGAGTTTAATGCTATATAGCAAATTTTAGTAAGGCTTTATCTAACTCCTTTATCTAAATTCTTTTTTATTCCCCTTTATCTAAATTCTTCAAAGGATTTGCGCTAATATTCTGGGTTTTTTATAGACTAAAGGAAACTTAATATATGGAAAGTGCAAATTTCTCAGGACTATTAGACTTTCAGGACAATCTTCTATCCGCAGGGTCTCTTTGCCTTTCACCATACACCCTTGGGGATGCCAATTTGTTCTTTCTATCATAGGGATAATTAGATGGAAAAAATGTAAACTCCTTTTGATTTTTTTTCTTTTCCCCTTGTTTTTCCCCCCCTGCAGGAATTTCTTGTTGCCATTTGATCACAAGTAAATTCTATATTCTGATTCAGTGTTTATGTATGCTTTAACGTGAAAAATAATAGTTTAAATATACCATGAAGGAACATGGTTCATCTGCTTTGTTGTTTAGCAGATGAAATGCTGGTGCAGTGAGGCTGCCTATTGCCAAAAACTGGACTGAATTGCAAAAAGCTGTCTCTGCATATCAGGTTCTATATCCAGTACCTTTTTCCTTCGGACTTGTTAGCTCAGTATTTCAAGAATCCAGGCTAGCGTAATGCATAAATACCAATGGCGTCAATATTTATCACTTCCCTACCACCAGTGCGAACACAGTTCTGATGGGAGATGCTCCCAACCTGCCAAAGCCGTCCAGGCTCTTGTCGGCTATGGTGCCCACGCTCTCGTCGGTGGGCATCTCGATGAACACATCCCTTTGGGAGGCTCATTGTTTGTGCAGGTGGCAGACTGAAGGAGTCTTTGGCCTTCCCTGTGAGTATTCACCCATGATATTTGCAAGTCCGTCACGTGGTGAAAGAAAGGGCTACAACAAGGAACAGAGATGCATCCTATGCTCCTGGAGCTCAGGGCTTGGTGGGGAAGGCTGGCAATCCTATCTGCTGCCATCATGCAGTGGGAGACTCTGGGAACTGAACACTTGGGAAGGCACCCTGGTCAGCCCTTTCTCAGAGAGGAAAGATGGTTCATGATGTCCTTTATTTTGCTGCGAATGCAATAAATCTCCTCACATGTAAATGAGCCAACAGTTCCCAATGATTAATCATCTTCATGATCAAGTGTCTTCATCCAATTCCTGAGCTTATCTTCATTTCCGCAATCTCATCATGTGCAATAAACATGTTCCATTTTGCCTTGCAATTGTTGATTAAGAATGTTAAACATCTGCTGACATACACCAGATCTGTGAACCACTCTTTATCGTGTGGATGAACAATGAATTCATTCCCCTTATCCAAGTGATGTCTATTGTTTTTCCTCCTTAAAGAAAAACAACGATTGGACCTTGATTTGGACACCCTGGCCACTGCTCACTTCCATCTGAGTCAGCTATGTCTGTGGAGCAGCAGGACAAACATTCAAAGCCACTGCGCATTTTATTAAAATTTGACTACAAATAAACAATAAACCACTCTCTACGTTATTCAGTGTATCTTCACCCCTACATTGAATGCTTCATTCGTTAGGAACAGTTTCAACTGCAAATAACGCTCTCACTAGCAATACTTAGCTTAAGATACATGTCAGCTGCAACACGAGGAGTTAGAAGGTGGCCACCTAAGGCTGCTGCAGGTGCCCCCGGGACCCAGGCCATTCCATATTTCCATCTTCTACATTTCCACTGCACTTATGGCAATCTTCATCATCATGCTTGCCATCTCTGGTCACAAGATGATCCCTGCAGTTTGGCACCCGGCAGGAATAAGAAAGGAAGGGGACGCGGCAAAGGAGTATCACATCAGCCACTTCTAGCTGCAAGAGTCTAGAAATGTGTGTGTTTCAGTTGGACACCTTGTGCTGGACATCAGTAAGGAAAAGGGGGGTGTAGGTGCTGGCTGGGCAACCAGGAGACTGACATAAACACTTAGAAATGAAGGGACAGGTTGTCTGAGGGGTCATGTGCTTGATAGAGTGTCCAGTGGACTATGGCAGATGCACCAGCAATGCTCACACCCCCTGACCCTCTATCATTTTCACGCACACCTATTCTCACTCCTCCCAGGTGGCATCTAATCTCTCCGTGGGAGGGCCTCGTTTCCCTCCTGGTCCCACCTCCTCCTCATCGGTCAGTTTTCCTGGGATCTCTTCTTCACACACTACTTTCACAGACATCTTCATCCCAGGGGGTGCTGCAGGATCCCAGACTACCGCATCAGCAGTCATCCTCCTAGCCCCATCAGTGCACCCGAACGTACACATTTTTCCCAAGCCAACCCAGCAATTGCTAAAAAGAAACCACGCCCACACAGTGTTGAAACCTTCTGTGCCAGCTCCAACCGCTTTGTGGCATGGTTAGTGTTCATCCGTAATGTCATCACAAGCGTCGGGAACACAGACAGATCATGTGACCCGGTGCACTGAAGGAGAAGAATTGAGTGAAGCTCAGCGTTTTCACCCTTTATCTGAGCAAAGGGTGACTTTGATGGGAATAAAATGCATCCATCTTATCCATTTGGAAAGGGCATGTCTTCCAGCAAGATTACCTGCACTGGTTCCAAACGAGAATCAATCAAACTGATAGCCTAGGACCTCACCGAGTTTCCTAGGGTACGTGAGGGTCACCATTCAAGAGGTTTCTGACATCACGCTTGATGGGACAGCCAAGAACTTCTTACTTTAAGTTCCATGTACTTGTACTTTTCATTCATTGCTTCCAGTCAAACTCTTTGTGGTGCAAAATGGTCTTAGATTTTCTTCAAAGAAAATCTTGCAGGTTTGTTTTCAGATACCCCGCCAAGATCTGGATTTCAAATAATTTATGGTTTAGTTTTCTTCAACAGGAGACAACCACATTTAAGCATATTTGTTTGCCACCATCTAAAGTTCATCTCTGAAATAACTTTCTAATTACACGATGCCTGCTACGTCAGCTGGTGCTGCTGACCTCCAGTGTGTTGGCTGAGCCAGAAGGGACTTCCACTCAGTCAAGTTCAAGGTCGGAATCTTCAGAGACAAAGACATGTTTGTCTCCATCATCGGTGACTCTAGAGGGCTCCGAATGTCTTCATTATCTGGTATTTTTTCACTCAATAGGCTTCTAACATCCCATTTTGAAAGCAACATGTTTCATGTTCCCAATTGAAAATATTATTCTTAAATTATGATGCTTTAACCAACAAATGAGAGATGGGACCAGTGCAGCCAAGAGCCCAGTATGCAGTTCTTTTTGTCACGAGAATTCATTGCGGCTGGAACCAGGCAAGGTTGCATTTTGATAAACAAAACGTTTGAGCCAACACAACAATGGCAGGAAGTTAAACTGGCTTGTGCGGGCCAATTTTATTTTCTGTAATCAAACACTGGCTCAGGAAGTGACACGTTCACTTGAAAAATGGCTTTCAGTGCAAGATTTTGCACCAAGGACATGCTTTTACTTCCCCAGAATAAACCTCCAATAACAGTAAAACACACACGCACACACAGACAATAAAACTACGAAAGGGAAACAATTTGTAAAAAACATTATTATACCTTAAAATGTCAAATGAAGAATGACAGGAGCTCATTAAATCTACCAGTTTTTAGTACATTTATGTTATCAGGGACCTCTCTGTGGCTGACCCTTAGCTAAGTCATGTTGTGTGTGTGTGTGTGTGTGTGTGTGTGTGTGTGTGTGCAATATTTACAAGGAGGTGAACTGACGGACAGGAGCCGAAGGCATTTTCTGAATTCAACACCAGTTAAACGCCAGCTCACGGCTCCCCAAACCTCAGCGTTCAGGTCAAGGAGGGGGCCAAGCCACACATTTACTTCCTGACAGTAGGAAATACACTGAACTGATGGGAAGTACAAGCAGGGAACCTGCTTATAAGAAATATTCGGTGCACCAGGGCACCTGGGTGGCTCAGTTGGTTGAGCGTCTGACTTTGGCTCAGGTCATGATCTCACAGTTCATGAGTTTGAGCCCCGTGTTGGCCTCTGTCCTGACAGCTTGGAACCTCGAGCCTGCTTCAGATTCTGTGTCTCCCTCTTTCTCTGCCTCTTCCTGCTCGTGCTCTCTCTCTCTCTCTCTGTCAAAAACAAATAAACATTCATTTTTTTTAATTATTTAAAAATGTTTTAAGAAATATTTGGTGGGTCAAAGACTTCAATGAGCTTCTGGATAACCCAAGCCACCAGAGAGTATGCATTCAGGGAACTGGAATCAAGGAGCAGTGCATTTTCTCAGTGGACAGCAACAGGTCAGCAGTGGAAGGATCTGGAGGCAAGAGCAGTTAAGGACTATGTGTGGGCTTGATCTCACTTCCCCTGTGAGCAGTGTCACGTATCCCCTAAGTATAAGACTAAGACTCCCCACCTTAACAAAACTGAATCCCCAGCAGGGGAGAAGCCCAGGCTTAAGTACATATTCAGCACCTACTGTGTGTCAGGCGTGTGCTAAGCCCCAGCAAGTGGGACAAGCTGATTGTGGCAGCTCCTCCTTCATTCTACGCGCCCTGCAGAGAAGGCAGAACAGATTTAGCACCTAGAAGTCACCTCCTACCCTCCTGGAGTCAAGACTGGTAAGTCACTGACACGCAGTGAGAACCTTTGCAAACACCATCTATTTCTAACGTGAACCAATTGGGCCATCTGTCGAGTACCTTTTTAACTACTGTCAATGCGCCAAAAAAGTTCTCAGTCCAAATTTATATGCAGCAAAGGGTTACTGGTTCACGCCAATCGGCAAAGAGTTCAGAAAACTCAACTCACTTTAGAAAACTAAGAGTCTTAAGACAGAAGTTGTGTTCTGCCCATCTGTTTTTGAGGCAACTCTAAGCATCCCATGACACGAATGATGATTAACCAAGAACTTAACAACTCATTAGACCTTTAGAATCTCCTTTGATTGACTTTTTACATTTGGAATTCATCACACATCGATAGGCGGGGATGCTCCAAGGTGTTTATTGAGAACACGACCTGGGTTCACTGGTTCGTTTTCCACCAGCTGAGATTTAACTCCCTGTCCCCTTGATTCCTGGGGGCCTCTGAGAGGAGCCTGGGTGTCTCAGGGCAGATCCAGATTAAAAAAACAGCTATGCCTTTTTAGTGACATCTTTTTATGTGAAGGCAACTTACAATTCGGATTGCTAAAACTATAAAATACAAAAACTTGATCCACCTCCCAGGCAAATTCCTTGTGATTTAACGTCTTCGGTAGCATCAGTTTCAAGATCCGCTGTGTCTTGATCTTTTTATCTTCCAGGGTTCTTAGCATCCTGAAGTCTAGCAAGGTTCTTGACAGCCCAGGGAACTCATCAGATGATGTTAGAAAAGAAAAGGGATTTTGGTGGTTGTTGTTGTTGTTGTTGTTACTGTTCTTGTTGTTTTGTTTTCTTTTTTAAAAATTTGTTTGATGTTTATTTTGTTTTGAAAGAGAGAGAGAGTGCAAGCAGAGGAGAGGCAGAGAGAGAGGGGGACACAGAGTCTGAAGCAGGCTCCAGGCTCTAAGCTCTGAGCTGTCAGCACAGAGCCAGACGCAGGGCTCCAGCCAACTCAGGAACCATGAGATCATGACCTGAGCAGCTGTCGGCCACTTAACTGACTGAGCCATCCAGGCGCCCCTGTTTGTTTCCTTAATAAGAGAAAGTCTAGTGGGTTTGGTGTCTGTGTATTTCCGGAATGGCCCAGAGAGCTGATGACTAGGACGGAGAACGTACGATGGCTGGAGTATCCTCTTGAATGGGTGAAGGATGGTTTGCAGTGTGTGTGTTTTTTATTTATAATAAGTAAAAGCTTTCGTTAGGACAAATTTAGAAAAGCTACCAGGAATATTACAGATGACTGAAAAATGGATGCTTTTCAATAAGCAATTGGAATGATGGGGCTGTCATCCCCAAGGTGGGTAAAGGAAGTCTGGGGGGAGAGAGGGAAGAATGGGAATACAGGTGGGGGGAAGTTTTAGAATTAAAAATGTATGAGAACAACAAAAAATCTCCACGTTGAAAGGAAAACCAAAGAACCTAAAATAAAAATAGGAAATGAATTCTAACAGGCAGTTGATAGAGAAATATAAATGGGCAATAAACCAACAAAAAA
>NW_024412404.1:63336921-63374469 GCF_014898765.1 Herpailurus yagouaroundi
GATTCTGTGTCTCCCTCTCTCTCTGCCCCTCCCCCGTTCATGCTCTGTCTCTCTCTGTCCCAAAAATAAAAATAAAAAACGTTGAAAAAAAAATTTAGAAATAAATGCCTGGTCAGGGTAAAACTGACTCCACTCGACTGTAGTAACTCTCCTTAAAAAGATAAGCCTCTAAGGAGCACCTCGGTGGCTCAGTTGGTTGAGTGACTGCTGGTTTCAGCTCAGGTCATGATCTTGTGGTTCATGGGTTCGAGCCTCACACGGGGCTCTGGGCTGACATCACCGAGCCTGCTTGGGCTTCTCTCTCTCCCTCTCTCTCCCTCTCTCTCTGCTCCTCCCCTGGTTCTGCGCTCTCTCTCTGTCTCTCTCTTTCTCTCTCTGTCTCAACATAAATAAATCAACTTAAAAAAGTAAGTCATTAAAACCCTGGCAAGTTTGATCTGCTTCACAGAGAGAGCCCAGGAATGACCATTAAAAGTTATGATAAGAGTGTTAAAGTAAACCACTCAGTGCAAAGCCTGAACATCATTTCTTCTTCCCTGTGGCCTGTTCACGCCTCACACAACCGGTAGTCGTACGTGGATTCTTCCTCCATGGCTAAGTAGGGCTGTAGAAGGATTCTCACACGGAGAGACGTGACCCTGAGGCTTTTCTTTCCAGGAAGCAACTTTATTCGTGCCGGCACCACTCAGTTGGGTTCGTACCCGAAGAACTGAGCCCCGCACGCCACGTAGAGTAGTTTTTTAATACGTTTTCTATTTCTTTGCCTCCCATTTATGGTAACACACAAACATGCAGTCTGATCAAGTGGTCTCGTGTTACAAGGGCATGAGGGGTGTTGTCAGGTGCTCCTATAGCCTGGTTGCCTCGAGGTTTTTTTTTTTTTTTTCCCTTTCCTTAGGGAGGGGACCCTACCACAGCACCGCAGCTCAACTTAGCCTTCTGTAGGATCGATGTTAGACGGGGTCTCACTGGGCTAACGGGCAGGGGTCCCCAGGGCTAAGTTCCTTCGGGAGGCCCTGGGGGAGAATCCGTTCCTTTGCTTTCTGGCTTCTAGAGGCGTCCACATTCCTTGGTGTGGGCTCCTTCCTCCACCTACAAAGCCAGCAACCTTGTCCGCCCCTGGTCCTGCTTCTTTATCACCCCATCTCCCCTTTGCTACCTTTTTCTGCCTCCCTCTTCCACGTGTAAGGACCCTCCTGATTACATTGGACCCTCCTGTATAATTCAGGGAAATTTCTCCATCCCAAGGTCAGCTGATTAGGAGCCTTAATTCCACCTGCAACCATAGATCCTCATGGTCATGTAAGTAACCTAACGTGGTCACAGGTTCCAGGGATTGAGGTGTGGCCATCTTGGGGGGCCATTATTCTACCTACCATAGCCCACAGTTTTGAAGAAAGTGAATTTTGTGTTTTTTTAAAGATAACCTACACCCTTGCGAGCCACAGGTTTCTCCTATCACAGGCGGTGGGAGGCCTGAGGCTCTGGAAAGGGAACATCAGGAGCCTGGGTGGCTCCGTCGGTTGAGCATCCAACTTCGGCTCAGGTCATGATCTCACGGTTCATGGGTTCAAGCCCCGAGTCAGGCTCTGTGGTGATAGCTCGGAGCCTGGAGCCTGTTTCAGATTCTGTGTCTCCCTCTCTTTCTGCCCCTCCCTTACTTGTGCTCTGTCTCTCTCTCTTTCTCAAAAATAAATAATCATCAGAAAAATATTTTTAGAAAGGGGACATCAAGGTGGTCCTCAGCGCCTGTACATCCCCATTCTGGCCTCAGCCAGTGGGGAGAAGGGAGGGTGCAAGGCCTTCCCAGTGCTGCCTCAGTGGATCCCAGGACCCCGAGTAGAAGCCACCAGTGGAAGTTCAGCAGGGTCAGACATGGCAGAGAGACCGTTAAGGACAGAGAAGCCCGATATCCAATTTTAAGGTGATTGGTTGCAAGTCAGTTGCACGCGGAGCTGAGTCAGACGCAAGTCAAGGGAAGGGGTCCCGGCTAAGCAACGCAGTGTGGGAAGGGAACCGCCCACAAGCAGACGAGAGAGGCAGAGTTAGGACAAGAATTCAGCGGCTGCACGGTTTGAGAGCCAGGCAACCGGGAGAAGCAGAGCCCCAGCCCTTCCACAGGCCTCCCGGGAAGACTGGAACGGATGGCAGCCGTCCTGCCGTCCCTAGAACAGAGGGTAGTCGAGACACTTTTACTTAATTCCTTTCTTAATGTAAAGTTGATATACTTTGTAAAGTTGATATACACACAAATGTTGATATGCACAAATCTTTTTTTTTTTTAATATTTGTTTATTTTTGAGACAGAGAGGGAGACAGAGGATCCGCAGCAGGCTCCGCGCCATCAGCACAGAGCCCGACGTGGGGCCCGAACCCACAAACAATGAGATCATGACCTGAGCCCACGTCGGACACTCAACCGACTGAGCCACCCCGGTGCCCCGACATGGCCAACTCCTAAGTGACCATTTGCTGTGCCTTGACCAATGTATAAATTTAATTAGCATTTTTATTTTGAGATAACTAAGGATTCACATGCAGTTGTAAGAAAGAAGGCAGAAAAGAGACTGAGTACCTTTTTACACAGTCTCCCCAGTGGTAGAATCTTTTAAAGCTACGGTCCGATGTCACACCCAGGATGGTGACAGTAGTACGGCAGGGTACGGAATGCGTCGTCTCGGCAAGGACCCCCGCTGGTTGCCCTGTTATAGCCACAGCCTCTTAACCCCCAGCAACCATTTAGCTTTTCTCCATTTCTGTAATTGCGTCATCTTGAGACTGTTAGATATGTGGAATCATACAGGTTGTCAACATTTAGGATTGGCTTTTCACCCCCCTCAGCCTGATGCTCTGGAGATCATTCCAGGTCGCTGCCTGCATACATCGATAGTCTCTTTTTACTGCTGAGTGCTGGTCCAGGGGCACATGGACCTGTGGGCCTAGGCACGGGCCCGTGTACTTAGCCATTCCCCTGTCAAAGAACACCTGGGTGGTTTCCCGCTTCGGTTATTGTAAATGGAGTTTCTATAAACATTGTGTACACGTGTTTGTATGAATGATCATTTCTCTGAGATTAATGCACAGGGGCACATATCTGGGTCATGCAGTATTTGAATGTTTGCTTGTTTTTGAGGCAGAGAGAAGGACAGAGAGAGAGAGAGAGAGAGAGAGAGAGAGAGAGAGAGGATCCCAAGCAGGCTCCACACTGTCAGCATGTAGCCCGATGTGGGGCTCAATCCCATGACCAAGAGATCATGACCTGAGCTGAAGCCAAGAGCCGGACGCTCATCCAACTGAGCCACCCAGGAGCCCCTTGAATGTTTGTTTTTTTTAAGAAACCACCAAGCTGTTTTCCAGAGACTGTTCGACTTTCCATTCCTGCCTGCAACAAACGAGGGGCCATTTTCTCCAGCCCCAGGCCTGGGATGGAGGAGGCAAAAAGGGGACCCAGGGAACTTCCCACAGTGTTCTGTCAGGGTCCCAAGGCTCCTGGCCAGTCTGCTCTCTTCTTCCCATGTGTTACAGTTTCCTTACATTTGCTTTACTTATACATGTAGCATCCGGGGCATTTAGCTGTCCTTAGTGGGAGGACTAAGCACAGTACATCTGCTTCAACTTCCTAGAGGCAGAGTCTTGCCTCAACTCTTGCCTAAAACGACTTTATTAAGGTATAGTTTACATACAGAAGAACTCTTACGTCTTAAAGGAGTGGCTGGTTAACATTTCAAATGTGTATACACCCCACTGTGACCACCACCCGGCTCAAGATACTGAATTCCCGACCCACCACTCCGGAAAGTTCTCTCGTGCTCTTTCCAGTCGGTAGGCATCGCCGCTGAACTAACCACGGGTCTGAATTTTACTGCCCTAGATCGGTTTTTCCAGGTTGAAAAACTCACCTAAGCGGAACCGTCAGCATCATTTTCTGCCGCTTCCTTTCTGCAACACAGTGTTTTTGAGATTTACCCACACTGCGCCATGAACCAAAAGCACCTGCCTTGTTACCGCTGAGTAGCAGTTGGTTATAGACGCGCACCACAGCTAACGCATCCTTTTTAAAGTTTGTCTTAAAGGGCCACTCGATGCCAGCCAGCTGAGGGGTTGGAAATGAGACCTGGGCTGGTAAGGCCAACAACCCTCGGGTTACGAAGGCAAAGATTAAAAAGAAAATTCACAGCTGTGTCTTCTAACTTTGTAACAGACTAGTAGGAAATGTCCCGCTGACCTTCCTCAAGGACAGTGATTTGAGGGAATTCTATTAGGTGCCCGCGGATGTCTGTACCTTTTGAAATTCTGACCGGTTGCACGCTGGAGCTTCTCTGAAATCAGCTGCGTTCATGCGCCCAGAATCTGCCCCAAGCTCACTACCACGGTGGCAGCAACATGCCTGAAACAACATGACAGACGAGGCACAAAGTGATACGCTGACCTACGAGAAAACATTTTCCCTTCGTAGTTTGCTTTAAGAAATTTAAAAGGCCACTTCGTGTTGCTTTGCTCGTAAAGCAAAACAAAACACTGGAGGAAATAACGAAACGTCAACTGGACCGCAGAGATGGACTTTGCTCGCAGAGCTTTCTACCCGTAAGATGCTACGACCAACCCGGCTGCGCAGACAGGGAAGGGGTGACACGCCCTTGGCCGCAGACGGCAGAAATCTCACCTGTGAGCCACCAAAGCCGTGACTGGTTCCAGAAAGCGTTCATATTGCGCTGGTTAGGTCCCCGTCACGGGACAAAGTGTTCGGCACCGATGGAGAAAGCAACCACGGAGACCTTGCCCGAAGAGGGCTTGAAAATCAGTCGGGAGAAAAGACAACTGCTTGGGGAATGAAATGATATCCAAGATTTGTCAGTGACCATACTCCATGAGAATAAATCTGGATACGAGTTTATAAGTTCTTTCTTTTTTTTTTAATGTTTATTTATTTTTGAGACAGAGAGAGACAGTGCAAGTGGGGGAGGGGCAGAGAGCAAGGGAGACACAGAATCTGAAACAGTCTCCAGGCTCTGAGCTGTCCACACAGAGCCCGACGCGGGGCTCGAACCCATGAACCATGAGATCATGACCTAAGCCGAAGTCGGACGCTTAACCGACTAAGCCACCCAGGCGCCCCTCTTTTTTTTTTTTTTAACTTAAAAAAATGTTTTATTTATTTTTGGGAGAGAGGGCGCACGCCGGCGAGAGGAGGGGCGGGGGTAGAGGATCCAAAGTGGGCTCGAACACACAAACCATGGGATCATGACCTGAGCTGAAGTCAGACGCGCAGCTGAGCCACCCAGGCGCCCCAAGGGTCTTCCAGTTGTTCAAAGAAGGTCTTGCCCAGCGACCCTGAGGTAATGGTAAGAAATCCTGAGATTCCTTTCATTTCCAAGTCAGTGGGACTCCAGGTAAACCAGTGGCTTGCCCAAGCTCACATGGGGTGAGGGTCATGGTCACATGGGGTGAGGGTGTGGCACAACGGGGTGCCTGGATGCCCTCCCTGAGGTGTCCTCGTTTGGAATCACACTCGGAGAGTAGAATGATGATGGGGGAGGCAGGGAGGGATGTGAAGGTCTGGGCTAAAGCTGAATTTTCAAGGGCAGTTGGGATCCGCTGAAGTAGAGGAGGAGGGTACCCCCCCGAAGGTGGAACCCTGTGAGCCAAGCCTTTGCGGCTGGCGTGTCCAGTCAGGTTTAGGGGAGGGCATTCTGGAGACACAGTGCTGTTTGGATTTCCTGACCTACCGGGGCAGGGGAGGAAAGATGAGACGCTAAGTTGTTTTTCTTTTTCTTTTTTTTTTTTTTTTTTTAAATTTTTAAATGTGTATTGATTTTGGGGAGAGAGAGAGAGACAGAGCAAGAGCAGGGGAGGGGCAGAGAGAGGGAGACACGGAATCCGAAGCAGGCTCCGGGCTCCGAGGCATTAGCACAGAACCCGACGCCGGGCTTGAACCCACAAACTGTGAGATCATGACCTGAGCCGTAGTCCGACTCTTAACCGACTGAGCCGCCCAGGCACCGTGAGATGCTGAGTGAGAGCTGGTACCAGGACTGGAAGAAGGTCAAGCTGAGAAAGACCATGCTGGCCGGGACCAGGGTGGGAGCTGCAGAACCGGTAAGGCCCGTGGGGCTCTGATTCTTTGCGCATGTGTGGTTTTGAGGGCATTTCTTTTTGCTTGCGTACTTTGCTTAGTCAGCTTGCAGCCTTTCTGTGGAAAGGCAGACACGCTGTCCTGGGTAAAAGGGGGACGAGGCAAGTGGCCTCTAGTGTGAGGATCACGTTGACCTTGTCAGCTGTTGGGCTGTGCTTACAGCTGGCCTTTGCTGCGGGTGTCCGTCTGTCCCCACTCGTCTTTGGGATTCCCCAGGGCTTTCTTCTTCAGTGAGGGTCTAGACGTGTGATTCCTCCCTCTGGAAGCCCCTGCAGGTAGGAGGAGTCTGGAGATGCAGTGGTGAGGTTTCCAGAGAGAAAGTCCTGAGTCCCCTGCTTGGGTCTCTGTCTTTAGTGGACCTGTGTTCCCAGGGTGTGACCTTCGCAAGTGCCCCTCAGCTGGGGCAGGAAAGGTACAAGCCCCCAGAGTTGGCTGTTTCCCTTCCCCAAGCAGGTTAAGCTGTGGAAAAACCCAAGGTTTCTGGGCTCCGCTAAATGGTTTTCCTTGAGGGCAGGCTTTTGGAAGGAGAATAGAATGCTCTGAATTTTCCTTTGCAAAATGATTGCTCTTCCCCTACCCCCTGCCTGAAGCTTGTTTTTTCCTCTGATCTACACCCTGAGGATCTGGCAGGGCTTCTAGAAGTAACATTCCTGCAGGTGTGGGGGCTCGCCTACAACCGGGTCCCCTTGGGGTTTTCAGCTTTGAAGTCTGTGCACACAGGGCCTCAATGGCCTGTGATTTGGCCACTATGACGTAGGTTTTCTTACCCCAGTACTGGCTCCAGCGGCTGGGTTGCTTTGGGATGACTGTTCCAGGAAGCTGGGATTCTCGGGATCCACCTGTCTTCTCTGCGGTGTTAGGGACAGCCCTCTGCCCTGTGGCCTCAGCTGTCCGGTGGATCTTACTAGATTTTGTTCAGCTTTCTTCTTGTGGTGGGACAGCTGTAGCAGCTTCCAATCTCCTCACGTGTCAGACCAGAAATCACAGTTTTTGACCACTTTGTTGTGGGAAAAAAAAACGAACAAATATAATATCAGAGAACCTCTCTAACCGTACCGCTCAACTTCAATATTATCAGTGTGTTCCCAAGCCGATTTCCTTTCTACTACCCCCCCACCCTTTCCAAATCTTTGAATTATATTCTAGAACTACATCATTTCAGAAATAGGCATTTCAGTAGGTCTCTAAATTATGAGGAACATTGAAAAAAAAATCTGCAAGACCAGTTTTGCAGCTAAACAACCCACTAGCAATTCCCTAATATCACCAAGCATTGTCATGCAAATTTTCCTGATTACTTCAAATTTCAAAATTTATTTGGACTAGTTTCCAAAGTAAGTTGAGCCTCTGAGCCTCTTTTTAAAAACTGTAGACTTTATGGGGCATCTGGGTGGCTCAGTCGGTTAAGCATCTGGCTTCGGCTCAGGTCTTGATCTCACAGGTTATGGGTTCAAGCCCTGCATCGGACTCTGTGCTGACAGCTCAGAGCCTGGAGCCTGCTTTGAGTTCTGTGTCTTGCACTCTCTCTGCGCCTCCCCCACTCGCACTCTGTCTCTCTCTCTCTGTCTCAAAAAATAAATGAAAAAAATTTTTTTCGTTACAAAAATGTAGACTTTATTTTTGCTTGCCTCTCCTCTTGCCTCCTTTCCCTCTCCGACTTTAAACCAGTACTAACAATACCACAAACGCACACATGCACACTCAAGATTCACGCGACATCGGTTTGGTCATTATTTTACAAAAGTGGGGTTAGTTTGCACACAACGCCTCTGCACCTTAGTTTTCTCGCTTAGCAGCACACCTGGCAGATGAACTTCCAGCTGCTGAAGACCCAACTCAATGTTTTTAAAAAGCTGCACATTTCAAGGCAAATATGGGCCAGACCTTATTTAACCACCCATTTATTAATAGGCACTATGACAGACAGGGCAAAAACATCACTTTACATGATTCTCACCAAGAGATAAGATGTCATTTTTGAAGCATAGGGCTAGTGGGCATGAAGTTCCAGTGGTATTTTTTTTTAAATGTATGTTTAGTGAAGTATAATTTACATACAATAAATTCCACTTATTTGAAGTTTGTAATTTAAGGGGCGCCTGGTTAGTTCAGCTGGTTAAGCAACTGACTCTTGGTTTTGGCTCAGGTCATGATCTCACGGTTCGTGAGCTTGAACCCTGCGTCTGGACTGTCAGCATGGAGCCTGCTTGGGATTCTCTCTCTCCCTCTCTCTCTGTCCCTCTTCCGCTCAAACTCTGTCTCTCACACAAAATAAATAAATAAATAAATAAACTTAAAAATGTATTTAAAAACTAAAGCATACAATTTGATGTGGCTTGACATTTCTACATAAACATGAAACCATCAACACAATCAAAATACAGCATGTCCATGGCCCCCAAAAGTTCCCATGTGTTTTCTTGTGATCTCACTGGCCCCCTTTTTCTTCATGCCCCTCTCCTATCCTCAGGCAACCTCTGATCTATTTCCTGCCAGGATAAAACCTTTTCATTTTCTAGAGTTTTATAGGAATGGCACCACAGTGTTCTCTCTTCTTTCGTATGTGGCTTCTTCCAGCATCATTTGACTCTGAGGTCCACCATTCTGCGGTAGGTACCCACAGTACATTCCTTTCTATTTCTGAGTGGTATTCCCTTGTATGGAGAAACCATCATTTGCCTATCCGTTCACGTGTCGAGCTATTTCAGGTTTGGGGATATGAAAAACAAAGCAAATGTGAACACTGTTCATACACCAACATTGTTTTGTTTATTCTAAGGCCTTTGAAATTCCCTATAATTTTAGAATAAACTTGTCAATTTCAAAAAAAAAAAAGGAAAAAAACATATGCCTGCTGGAATTTTGACTGGGATTGTATTGACTCTATCGATCCATTTGGGGGAATTGCAGTTTACCAGCACTGACCGGCCGCCCGTGACAAGGCGTATCCTTCCGTTCTGTAGTTCTTCCATCTTTATGGTTTTCAGGGTGAAGGTCTTGAACTCTTTTGTCAGACTTATTCCTCAGTGTTTTTGATGCATTTATAAATGGTGTTATTTATTTTTTTTAGTGTTTATTTACTTTTGAGAGAGAGACACACACACAAAGTGCAAGTGGGGGAGGGGCAGAGAGAGAGGGAGACAGAATCCGAAGCAGGCTCCAGGCTCCGAGCTGTCGGCACAGAGCCCGACGTGGATCTCGTGGGTCTTGTTGGTCTCGTGGGTCTTGTTAGTCTCGTGGGTCTCGTGGGTCTCGAACTCCGGTTCGGTGAGATCATGACCTGAGCCTAAGTTGGATGCTTAACTGATTGAGCCACCCAGGCACCCCAGTTACAGTAGCTTTTTGTATAATCTATAGCACTATGTACACAGATGATCATGTTTCCATGAACAAAGGCACATTTCACATCTTTGTTTCCAATTTGGATAACTTCTATTTATTCTTGCTCTACTGCACTGACTAGAACCTCCAGAAAAGTGTTAAATAAAAAGAAAAATAGTGAGTTCTTTCTTCCACTATTAAGTATGGCTTATCACATTGGGGAAGTTCCTTTTTTTTCCTAGACTACTGAGAATTTCTTTAAAAAAAATAAAAAGGAATAGGTGTTAGATTTTGTCACTTGCTTTTTCTGCATATATTGAGATAATCATAGGGTGTTTTTTTTATAGTGTGATAATGTGTTGAATTACACTGGTTGATTTTCCATTGTTAAATCAATATTACATTTCTGGGATAAAATTCCACCTCCTCATACATAATACTTTATTTTTTTGCATATATGTTCATGAGAGATATTGGTATATAGTTTTTTTTTTCTTGTAATGTCTTGGTATAATTTTGGTACCATAATAAACCTAGCTTTATAGAATGATTTAAGAAATAGTTCTTCCCATATAATTTTCTCGAGGGGTTTTGTAAAATTGGTATTAATTCTTCCTGAAATGATTGGTTGATCATCAGTGATGCCATTTAAGCCTAGAGTTTTCTCTAGGCTTTTCCTTTATATTTAAAAAAAAAATTTTTAAAAAAATTTTTTTTAGTGTTTATTTATTTTTAACAGAGAGAGAGAGAGAGAGACAGAGCATGAGCGGGGGAGGGGCAGAGAGAGAGGGAGACACAGAATCAGAAGCAGGCTCCAGGCTCTGAGCCCTCAGCACAGAGCCTGACGCAGGGCTCGAACTCACAGACCGTGAGATCATGACCTGAGCCGAAGTCAGACGCCCAACTGACTGAGCCACCCAGGCTCCCCTTTAAAATTTTTTTTTTAGTTGACATATAGTTGCCATGCAATATTATATTAGTTTCAGGTATAGAACACAGTGATTCACCACTCCATATGTTATACTGTGCTCACCGCAAGTCTAGCTACCATCTGTCACCATACAACACTATTAAAATACCACTGACTTGGGGCCCCTGGGTCACTCAGTCAGTTCAGCATCTGATTCTTGATTGTGGCTCAAGTCATGATCCCAGGGTCATGGGGTTGAGCCCTGTGTCAGACTCTGCACTGGTCAGACTCTGCATTGAGTGTAGAGTCTGCTCGAGATTCTCTCTCTCCCTCTACCCCTCTCTCCCATGCTCTCTCTCCGTAAAAAAATACAAATGAAGTAAAATAAAATACCATGGACTCTGTTCCGTATGCTGTACCTTTCATCCCCCTGACTTATTCATTCCAGAACTGGAAGCCTGTATCTCCTTCTCCCCTTCACTCATTTGTCCATCCACCACCCCCTCCCCTCTGGCAACCAGTTGTATTTATAGGTCTATTTCTCCTTTTTGAAATATTTTTTTGTTCACTTGCTTTGCTTTTTAGATTCCCCATGTAAATTAAATCATATGGTATTTCTCTGGCAGATTTTTAACTATAAATATGACTTCTTTCTAAGTGAGCTTTGGTAGTTTTTGTGCCTTTTAAGAAATTTGTCCACTTCATCTAAGTTGTTAACTGTATTGGCATAATGTTGTTTATAATATTTCGTGTCTTTTTTAATATCTGTAAAATCTGTTGTGGTGTCCTTTATTTCAATCCCAATGTTGATAATTTGTGTCTGCTCTTTTTTTTTTTTTTCTTTATCAGTCTGGCTAGATGTTCATCAATTTTATTGATTTTCTTGAATAGCCAGCTTTTGGTTTCATTGACTTTCTCTTTTGATTTCCCATTTTATATTTCATTGGTTTCTACTCTGATCTGTATTACTTATTTTCTTCTGCTTACTTTGGGTTCAGGCTGCTCCATTTTAAAATTTTTCTGAAGGTGGGATCTGCAGTCATATATGGTGATCTTTCTTCTTTTCTAATATAGGTATCCAGTGCTATAAATTTCCCTTGAAGTGTGGCATTAGCTGCATCCCACAAATCAGCATATTGTGTTTGCAGACAGTTTCAAAATACCCTGATTTTATTTTTAAAATACTGTTTTAACATACTTTCTGATTTTTTAAAAATTTCTTCTTTAATGTGCTGGTTATTTAAGGGTATGTTATGTAGTTTTCAAATCTTTGGAATCTTTCTGTTATAGATTTTGAATTTAAGTCCACTGTAGTCAAAAAACATAGTTTGTATAAATTGAATCTTTTTAAATGTATTAAGGTGTTTTATAGCTCAGAATTTGATTAATGTTGGTAAATGTTCTCTGTTTCTTTGAAAAGAATGTGTATTCTGTTAATGTTCAGTGGAGTATTCTAAAATTGTGTCAGTTGGGGTGCCTGGGTGGCTCAGTTGGTTGGGCGGCCGACTTCGGCTCAGGTCATGATCTCTCGGTCTGTGAGTTCAAGCCCCGCGTCGGGCTCTGTGCTGACAGCTCAGAGCATGGAGCCTGTTTCAGATTCTGTGTCTCCCTCTCTCTGACCCTCCCGTGTTCACGCTCTGTCTCTCCTTGTCTCAAAAATAAATAAAACGTTAAATAAATAAATAAATAAATAAATAATAAAATTGTGTCGGTTTGGTTGATAACAGACTCTATGATAATATACTCCTTTCCTCAACTCTGCGCTGTACATAAGAAATCTAAATACAAAGACAGAAATAGGATAAAGGAATAGGATAGTAAAAGGTAAAGTTGAATTTTCTATATTAATATCAAAATTAATCTCATATTTCTTTGCTAATTTTCCATTTGTTCTGGTAGTGATTGGAAAGGAGGGTTGAAATCTCTGACAACTTTGATTTTGTCTATTTCTCTTCCTAATTCTGTCAGTTTTTGCTTTCTGTATTTTGAAACTCTCTTATCAGGTGCATCAATGTTTAGGATTATAATGTATTCTTGATGAGCTAATTCCTATACCATTATGAAATGATTTTATCTCTGCTAATGTTCTTTGCTCTGGAATCTGCTTTGTTGGAAATTTAAAAATATTTGGCCATTAATTCTTCAAATATTTTTTCTGTCTCCCCCTTTCTTCTTCCTTGCAGACTCCAGTTATACATATAGTAGGGCACTGGAAATTTTCCAGTAACTCACTGATTCTCTACTAAATTTTGCAGTCCTCTTTGCTCTGTTTTATTCTGGGTAGTTTTAATTACTATGTCTTCTGCATTCTTTTCTTTTGCAATGTCTAATCTGCCACTAACGTCATTCAGTGGCTCATCACAGGCCAGGCAACAGGGCTTGGGCAACAAGGTGAGCAGCAGTCAGAGCTGAGAAATCTCAGTGATGTCAAAACTGAGCAGCAAGATGTTCGTGGAAGGGGCTGGCCCATGATTAGGCAGGCTGAGGAGAGTCACAAGCAAGGTGCCGAGCACTTCAGCACACACACGGACAGACTGACACATGGGTCACAGGTAAACATCAGAGGTACCAGAGAGGGAAAAAGGAAGAGTAGGGTCACAGCAAGACTGAAGACTCTCCCAAATCATGGGAGGCCAAGGCTTGAGTGATTTGTCTGCTCTAAGTCCATCTCCTTGGATAGACGGACCTGTAAGGGCAGGGACAGGTGTTTGTCCTGTTTGTACCAAGTGCTTGGTACAAAGAAGCTGTTCAGAATATATATATATATATGTGTGTGTGTGTGTGTGTGTATTGTATTTGTGTGTAATATATATTTGTGTGTATGTATATATATACATATGTGTATGTATATATATTTTTTTCAGGATATATTTTGTAAATAATTGGAAGAAGCAGACCTATGGACTGTCAAAGACCTAAGAGCTGGGTTTAGGGTGAAAGGCCCTTGACATAGGGTTTTAGGGTTTGGAATTTTGTGACCTGGAAGCAAAGAGAAAGATCAGCTCTTCCCTCTAAGAATTTCCCTCTAAGTCTGGTTTTCTGGCAATTGCTATATTTTTACAGAGTGAGGGGGGTGTGAATACAGGGTAGATGTAATTATGCCCACAATGTAAAATAGCTACCAAGCCAGTCCAATATAAGTGGATTATGTTTATAATTGGAGTAAACTATAATTTTCAATAAAATAAAAATCGGGGTTCTACAAACCCAAATATCTCAAATATCTAATTCCCTGGAAGCAGCTTTGCATGAAACGTTCTAATGTATTATTAACCACAAGCACATTTTTACAGTGTAACTCCCAGACAATCACAGCGGCTCTGACGTGATGTTACAAGTCTCTTGCCAAGGCCATTAAAGCACTTTTAACAATGTTTCGTGATGTTGGAAGCTACCATTTCATAAGGGGAGGTGGTTTAAAAAGGGGAGCCGATAACAAGACATGGAGTCCTCAAAGCGTCAAGGTCATCAGAAACCAGGGACATCTGAAAAACCGCCACACAATAGGAGCTTAGGGAGACAAGACAACTAAATGTCTTGTGGGATCTTGGAATAGAAAAGGGACATAAGGTAAAACCAAAGGAAATCTGAATAAGATATGGACTATGTTAATAATAATATATCAATGTTGGTTTGTTTACTGTAACAAATGTGCCGGAATCTGGTGAGACGTTAATCATCAGGGAAATTGGCGCAAGGTATGTGGTAACCGTCTGTCCTATCTTCCCAGTCTATAAATCCCAAATTGTTCTCACAATAGAGTCTGTTTAACAGCAAAGAAAATGAAAAAGAACTTGTCCTGGAGGCCCATGCACCACGTGCAGCTGCACCAAAGTGGCGTCAGTTGGATACTTTTATTTTTTTTCAAATTTTTTAAATGTTTCTTTATTTCTGAGAGACACGGGGTGGGGGGGGAGGGGCAGAGAGAGAGGGAGACACAGAATCTGAAGCAGGATTCCGGCTCCGAGCTGTGGGCACAGAGCCTGATGCGGAGCTCCAACACATGAACCGTGAGATCGTTACCTGAGCCGAAGTCGGCCGCTTAACCAACTGAGCCACCCAGGCGCCCCTAATTGGATACTTGTATCCAAGTACCTGCAGGGCTTGAGCTGTGTTTTCGTGGAGCATTGCTCCCGTGCGAGTACTCACACAGGCATGAAGTCGCCCTCATTTTATTTTGCTTAGTCCTTCACAGCACCAACATTCACTTTCAGATTTTTTTTAAATTTTTATTTGGGGGGGTGGGTGCAGAGAGAGAGGGAGAGAGAGAATCTTAAGCAGGACGTGGGACTCTATCTTATGACCCTGAGATCGTGCCCTGAGCCGAAATCAAGAGTTGGATGCTTACCCGACTGGGCCACGCAGGTGGCCCCCCATTTGCAAAAGTTTTTAAGCTTGTCATTCGTTGAGGGAGCGCTCTTGAGTGTTCTCTGTTAATTGCAGAATGCTTCTTGGGTCAGTGTAAAGCCCTTTTACAGGAACAAGTGGGGAGAGAAGACCAGAACGTGCCATGGAAAAGTGATTTTAAAACTTTTCTGCCTATCTGTCTTCCAGTCACTCGTGTGATGTGAATCATTCTTGTGACAATTGATGGTCACACTGAAATGTGTCCTTCGTGTCGGCACAACGCAGCATAAAAAGGACAGTGATCCTGCTGGTTCCGCGGCGAGGACAGTACCGTTTCACACCTCGCTCGCATTAAAAAAAAATTTAAGCCAAATGATTTCCCCACCGAAGACACTAACGTTGGATCTGAATATTCAACGTCTGCTGCCCTGTGTGATTTGAGAGGTCCTTACGATATACGAGGTTGGACGGGCAGAGTGTATTTCCTAACGCAGGACGCTGTGAGTGCGACACGTCAGCCCTTTCTGAGGATGGGACATCAACAGAGCTGTCAGCAGGTGGCCCTGGGCCTGCAGCACTGATCACAGGTCCTGGGCGGACAAAGAGCTTGGCAAAGGTTTAAGCAGAAAGTTTAACGATCGTCGCAGTGATTATAAGAACCTGCACCACTTTCTGAGCCATAACAGGGGCCAGGGCCCACACCAAGTGCTTTAGACGTGAGTTCTCTCCTGAATCTTCTGGGAGCCTTGTGGGCCAGCAGGTCCCCCAATGGTACGCACCGAACAGATGCAGGAACCAGGGGCCCGCTGGCTCGTAGGTGGTAGAGTGGGGGTTGTTGGTGAGAACAGAGCCGGTGGTAGGACAGCTAGATCCCGAGAGCCAGAGGACTTACCGTGCTGGGCAGGTATTACCCAGCAGTCTCTACTCTTTGGTAGGACGGGCCATTCTTTTGCACCCGCAATCTTTATTGCGAGAACCTGCAACTTTTCAGAAAAGTGAAAACAGTAAAATGAACACCCACACACCCTTCCCTTAGATTTGACCTGTGTTAATGTTTTCTTCTCTCTCTCCCTCTCTCTCTCTCCCTTTCTGTGTGTATAACAACACTTTTCGCTGCACTGTTTGGGAGTAAATTGTAGACATCAGGAGACTTCACTCCAAAATTCCTCAACACCACCTCCTAAGAATGAGGACAGGGAGTGAAGGGTACGCGGGATCCCTTTTTCCAAAAGGGAAAAACGAAGCCAAAGTGAGCAGAGGGAATTCCACTGCCTTTGGAAAATTCTCAGTCTTCTGAGCTGGTGTGTCAGGCTCTCCCATCTGGCCTGAGTCGTCACATCTCTGCCCCACCACTGCTCACCATACGTGGCTGAGCTCGCGCCATTGCCCCCAAACACTGGCAACTTGATGCTGCTGACCTTGGGCCCGCCCCTTCCCTTCTCTGGTCAGCTACATCCTCCTCATTCTTTAAGACCCAGATAATGCCACCCCTCCCCATGGCACCTGCCCCAGTGTCCCAGTTTGTGGGGCCGTAGGTCCCTCTAGTCCATAACCCTCAGAGTTCCGCTTTGCTTTGGGATAGCTGTTTTCCTGTCTGGCTTCCTCATGGCCTCTTGAGGGCAGGGGGTTAACGATTCAGCTTTGAATTCCCCCCCAGCATGGGACATAAAGGCTTATACATAGTAGGTGCTTAATAAGCACTCACTGAATTGGATGGATGGCCATCACTTCAGAGTTCAGACCCTAGAAATGTTCCGTTTTTATTACAAGAAACACAATTATTTTAATTAATTCACAGTTACAGACTCAAGAAAATCCAGAACAAAGCTAGAGTGGCCTCACTGTCTCAGACGGTGGCACTTACTGTAGCACTTAAGGATGCTTTTGTTTCTGCTCAACATCGTCCTAATGAACAGAGCTGGCCACGCTTACCCAGTCACCCCACTCTCCATAGCAGGTAGTGCTGTGGTGTTTATGCTGGGGATCTCTGAGCCACCCTTGGAAAGATGAAATGTTGTTAAAAAGAAAGTCATGATTGACAAAACTACAGAAAGAGGAAAGTATCTTTCTTCAAAAGCGTGTGTAACATCAAAAGAATGCCCCAGAAGGGAGCTTGTTAACCACAGAGAGTTCAACAGTTACATTATTACACCCAACTGCCAAAGTTTGGGAGAAAAAGGCAGTAAATGAAGCATTTGAGATGAACAGAGCCCATTTAGAAGGGGAAAAAATACATTGTATTTCTGAATGCAACAGCTGCATGGAAGTGTAACAAGATCCTGGCTCAAATTATAGCTTTGGAGGCGCCCCCCCCCCCCCCCCCCCCCCCCCGGGGGGGAGGGGGGGGGGGGCGCGCGGGCCGGGGCGGGGAGGCTGTTAGCAAATGCATCAAGGACGTCGCCCCAGCATGGGGACGCGGCAGCTGGTTGATGAACAGCTGCAGCGTGTGGATTCTGCGCCCTCGCCCTGGTGAACACAGCCTCGGTGGCGGTGGCGGTGGCGAGCTGCGGAAGCAGCGGAGGCGGGGCTGTGCCAGCCTGCCGGCTTTCCCTGGGGCAGCCTCCGAGACGACCCCGGTCCGCACCACTGGGCGGCCCTGCTTTGGTTCTTGAAAGATTATCTGTTGCCTCTCAATCAGGGCTTAGTAGGAAGGGCTTGGAGCAATAACATGTGCCACCGGAGGGAACTACCACCTTCGTGTTGCAAAACTCGTCCTTAGCCTTCATCCTTGGGTGGAGTCAGGGAGCATCGCCCTGGAGCAGGGATGGGGGGAACCCCGGAAGCCCCCATCCCTCCTCTGAGCGGGACACGCAGTAGGCTTGGCAATGCGTGAGTTCCCAACATGTGATGGCACCTTTTTCACGCCCAGAGACGTGACGCGCCCCAAAACCACGGTAAGACCTCCCTGAGCCTTAGACAGGTGGGTCGTCCTCCCTTCCCTCTGGCGGCGTCCCACGTTTGGAGGAGGGCCACGGGAGGACCCAAGAGACTCAAGTGTCCAGACCAAGATGTGGTGAGAACCACGTGGTAGGCAGGTCACTCTGCTCAGCGTCCCCTCCCTGGAGTGGGAAGCACCCCCCCCCCCAACTCTTGGAAGCCGGTTCAACCTCTTTGCCTTTGGAGAGGCCGAACTCCCCTCCTTGGCCCCAGGAGTGAGCACCTGACCCTAACTGGCACCCAGGGCCCTCAGAACTACAGTGATTGGTCGAGAGATGAGCCAATCAGAGCCCTCCATTCTCTTCCGTGCAGGAAGGCCCCAGGTGGGCTTGGCCAGAGTCCCTGTGGCACCAGTGCGCAGTGGGAAAGCTGGGAAGGAGCCAAGCAGGACAGGCAGCATCAGACAAAAAGGTGAGGCTTCATGACACTTTTCCTAAATCTAAAGCTGGTGTAGCCCTTGGATTTTCCAATTACAAGACCCCCAACAATTCTCTTTTAGCTTCAGTCCGATTGAACTGGGTTTCTGTCGCTTGCCTGTGAAATCATCCTGTTTAATTATTTGCTACCTGTTCTGTGCCCCCTTCTAGGATAAGAGTTCCATGGAATCAGGGACTTTGCCGTCCTTGCGGTTTTTCTCAGCTTCTGGGACATTTCTCACCCACAGCGCGGGTGCTGACCCATGTAACTAACCATAAAGGGTGGCGGTGGGGGAGGGGGTACGGTGCGTGTGTGAGGTTTACATTGGGATTTTTGGATGTAAGCTGTGAGTTAAGATTGATGCTGTTGCTCGCGCCTCCTGTGCTTGACAGGGAGCTAGGTTGTCACGAGTGCAGGTCAGGGCCCTTCAGCAAGGTCTGCAAGAATTGTTCCCAAAAGAGCAGCCGGGAGGTCTTGAGCCCTTGATTGCGGTGGCAGTGGATGTCTAAGAAGGCCCGAACCAGCAGGCGCTGCGGGGGGCGGGGTGGGGGGCAAGGGCAGAGATGCTCCAGGTCCAACCAGAGGGGGTCATCAGAACGCAAGCTCATCAGGCCCTGGTTGGTTTCCTGGGGCTGCCGTAAAGCATTATCACAAACTGATGATAACAGGCTGAAAACAACAGAAACATGCTCTCGCACAGTCCTGGAAACCGGAAGTCCAGAATGGAGATGTCGGCAGGTCCGTGCCCGAGGCTCTAGGGACGCATCTGCTCCTTGCCTCTTCCGCCTTCTTGTGTTCCTCAGCTAGTGGCTGCATCAGTCCGAACTTGGCCTCTGTGGCCACCCTGCTTTCCCTTCTTCCATGGATGTCAAAACTCCCTCTTCCTTACATGGGTACGTATGATGGCATTTAGAACCCCAGAAAACCCAGGATAAATTCCTCCTCTCAAGAGCCTTAATTTAATCACATCTTTTGCCATTAAGGTAACATTCCCAGATTGTGGGGATTTGGTGTGGATATCTCTCAGCTCACCACACAGCCCTCGCCAGAGACAGAAAGAGAAGGACTTGGAGGGCCGGGTGGAATGTCCAGGTTCCAGGCAAAAAGAAACCAGCAGGCTCACAGGAAGTGAGCATGCAGACCCAGGCACCAAAATGTGAGGCGAGACACCTTGGGACCCCAAGAGGATGAGGACGGCCAGGACTTACCCATGACTTACCAGACTCAGGGTCCACAGCAGCCCTCCCTCCCCCAGGTCCACACTGAGGCTAGTGGAGCTGAGGTTACTCACCTGTATCCTGCTTTGAAGGGGTTGAGCTGGTGGTCTGTGGGTGGGAGGGATCAAAAGGCAGAGGAAGGTGTGGGTGTCTTGGGAGGCTGGCTGCTGGCTGGAGGTGGGGGGAGTGGGTCTAGACAAAGAGGACAAAAGGATCCTGTAGCTGCCTCCTAGCTCCAGAAGTAGATAGACACCTGACTCATAGAATGACTTCTGCAGATGTCAGCCCTCCCCATCCCTCACGTGAGCCCCCAAAACACCTCTTAGGAGGCAGAGTGGCAAGGTAATCCAGGTAATTCCAAGGAACATTCATGTCTAGCCACAAAACCAAGGAAGATGCATTTACTGCCTTCTCTCTCCTCTTCTCAGCAGGCCAGAGAGCCCTGGGATGGTGGCAGGGGTGCAAGACAGAAGCCACAGCGGCAGGATTTCTTAGTGCAGGAGGCCGATCAACTTGGTTTAAATTCCGGCTGTTCTACTTACTAGTGGCCTAATTCTGGACAGCTGACTTGGGCTTCTTGTTCAGCTCTAAAACAGGGGTGATGATAACATCTGCATCACTGGGTGAGTGAGGCAATAAATTTCAATAAATTGAAATAACGTAAGTACCGCACTAAGAACAATGACTGCAAACACCAAAGACCTCAAGAAACATTCACCGTGACTCCTGTTGGCTGAGAGTTTAAGGACCGAGATCACCTCCCCCGAATGTGAGAAAGATTGCGGGTATTGATTGAATAGCAGCCAAAGGCAAGATCCTACAAGGGTTCTTCTTCTTCTTTTTTCTTCTTTTTGTTTTAATGTTGATTTATTTTTGAGAGACAGAGAGAGACAGAGCGCGGGCAGGGGAGGGGCAGAGAGAGAGGGAGACACAGAATCCGAAGCAGGCTCCGGGCTCCAAGCCGTCAGCACAGAGCCTGACGTGAGATCATGACCTGAGCCAAAGTCGGATGCTTAACCTACTAAGTCACCCAGGTGCCCCCAAAATGCTACAAGGATTCTAAAGACCGTGTAGCAGCTGCTGTCAGATCACTCACAGGCCAGATGGGGACCAGGATGTAAATACACGAATATTTAAATGAAAATGGAATTTAGAAATAGTCCAGTGCAGCAATAGCTAGACAAACCCTCTTGGCTCGTTCTTCCAAAGACATCCAAAATCTGACGGCTGCTTATAGCTTTCCCTTCTACCGCCATAATCCAAAATCCTAGCCTGAACTGTCACAGCAGCCTTCAAACGTGTCACCTTGCCTATTCTAACTCCCGATACAGTCCGTTTTCCTTATAGCAGCTGTTTTTTCTTTTTTCTTTTTTTACTTTTAAAATGCGACCCAATCTTGGCACCCCTTTCTCATGGTCTCCAAAGTCTCCTGTGATATAATAAAAACTATTTGGTCTTTGTCCCCAGGTCCTGGCACATAGCTCCCAGAATCCTGAAAATTTCCAGAAAGATCAGGCCTTGTTGAGAGGATTAGAACTCTCACCACCACCACCCCAACCTTCCCGAGGAGGGGAGAAGGGCTAGAGATTGAGTCAATCACCAATGGCCAATGATTTAATCAATCATGCCTACTTAATGAAGCCTTTGGAAATTTTATGGGTTGGTGAACGCATCAAAGTGCCAGGAGTGTGGGGTGCCCAGAGGGCATAGGGGCTCTGCATACCTCTCACCTCTTCATATCTTGCCCTATGTATCACCTCCATTTGGCTGTTCCTGAGCTGTATCCTTTATAACAAAACTAGTAATAGTAAATAAAGATGGTTCCTGAGTGGTGTGAACCATTCTAGAAAATCATCAAACCTGGAAAGGATGGGCGGGAGGTGGAGGTTGTGGAAAACCCCTGACTTACTGGAGTAAAGTTGGACACAAGTGTGGGCAACGTGAAGACCCAATACGTGTGACTGGCATCCAAAGTGGGGACAGTATTGTGGGACTGAGTCCTTATCCTGTGGGGTCTGAGATAACTCTGGGTAGTTAGCGTCAGAATTAAATTGAATTAAGGACATCCAGTTGGTGTCTGGAGAATCAGAGAATTGGTTGTTGGTGTTGGAAACATCTCAGCTTCCCATTTGGAATAAAATTAAACATTCTACCCTTGGCCTATAAACCTCTTTGTAATCTATTAGCCTCCCTTGTCACCTTGCCTTTCTCTACAACCACATCTGGTCCTCCACCCCAGACACCCTTTCCTCTTCGTTGTTCCTCAAATACAAGATCTCAGAACCGTCTCATGGCCTTAGCAGTTACCACACTTTTTGCCTAGAATATTCCTCCCAAGATGGAACCATGACCCACTTGTGAGTGTCATTTCACTATCCTTTGGACAAGAATGCCGTCCCTGACCACCCCATCTAGAAAGCATGACTGAATCCCTGCACCTGTTCCAATTTTCGCCTTAGTTCTTATTAGCACCTCACATCATATGTAATATTTGCGTGTTTTTCATTGGCTTGCCTCAACTAGCATATCAACTCTCTGAAAGTTAGGACTTTGTTTTGTTCATGATTTATTCCATGAAATCAATAAAATTTATTGAATGAATGTGTTAGTCCAAAGTATAACTTTCATCATTCATTTAGGCAACCATCAAACTTTTATGAACCCCAGTCTCTGCTCTCCCCAGTAGTTGAACAAATTATAAAATCAATTAAGACAGAATTCAGGAATACCAGGGGAGGAAATCTCACAAGTGGAGGATGGGGGATTCCAGAAGACTCCCGATGGAGGGTAGTTTTGGTCGATGGCACTTCAGACCTGGGGGAGGGAGACGGGGAGACTCACACATCTTAAATCAGCTAGACAGCTGCACCCGGACCATGTGCAAGGGGTGTCAGGTGGAGATGGAAATGTTGGAAAAGAATGCAAGATTACAAACCAAAAGAATACTTTTGAAGGGAAGCCAACATTTTAGTGAACTTTATAAATATTTAAACACAATTTAAACTGAAAGGTCCTTATTTGGACAACTTTAATGGTGGAAAGTTACCCAAAATACTGTTTTATGCTTTCTTTATTCTTCGTAACGTACAATTTTAGTTCTAAAGGGAAAAGAGTCAAATCGATGCTTTCTGCAGGTGAAGCCATTACCACATACCTGGCAAAAAACACATGTAACCAGAGCCGAGAATGGGGCCCGGCTGCCAGGCTCCAGGGGGAACTTTGGAACTAAATTCCTCTTTTAAGAAGCCACGGAGAACACAACGCAAAAGTGAGATATAAGAGAACCTCATTAACTCAGATGTTTCTATTCTCAATTTGTGACCACGTGTAATGAAGAATGTGCAAGGCAAACTAAGAGTGTAACTAAGATTAGAGGGATTATTTACACTACTCAAGAGAATGGTGTTTTCATAAATTCATTGACATACAAACCCGATAGGCAAAGTCACATAGTGCACGTGAACTTGATAGAGATAAATTTACTTGAACACACAAATTTTATTTTTCTTAAAATAGTGACTTTGGTGTAGATTCGCTAGGTTTTCTGATCATTTGGTATCTAGGATAGAGATTCAAATTACCTCTAATATTCCTCTTTAATGTTTTTTATTATTTTTAAAGACATTTTGCATAGACATGTTTTGTTTTTGTCTTTAGGTCATTTTCATTCAACAGTTGAGGGACATTTGGATTTTTCAGAATTCTTGGCTATTATGAATAAAGTTGCTATAAATATTCAAGTATAAGTATTTGTGTGGACATTTGTTTTCGTTTCTCTTTGGTAAATGAATTAAGAGTGGAATGGCGGGGTCATATAGGAGGTGTATGTTGACTGTATAAAAGCTGTCAAACGCCTTTCTAAAGTGTCTGTACCATTTTGCATTTCTGCCAGCAACATATAAGACTCTTATTTCTTCTCTACATCCTCACAAACACTGGAATTTCAGGCTTTTATTTATTTTTTATTTATTTTAATGTTTATTTATTTTTGAGACAGAGAGAGAGAGAGAGAGCACGAGTGAGGGAGACTCAGAGAGAGGGAGACAGAATCCGAAGCAGGCTTCAGGCTCCCAGCTGTCAGCCCAGAGCCCGACGCGGGGCTCGAACCCACAAACCGTGAGATCACGACCTGAGCCGAAGCTGGAAGCTGAACCGACTGAGCCGACTGAGCCACCCAGGAGCCCCTGGAATTCCAGGCTTTTTAAATTTTAGATATTTCTGCAGGGGTGTGGTCATATTTCATTATAGTTTTAATTTGAAGTTCCCTAATAACTAATGATGTTGGGCATCTTTTCATGTACTAATTTGCCATTCAAATATCTTCCTTGGTGAAGCGTCCAAATCTTTTTTTTTTTTCATTTTTATTTGGATTGTTCATTTCTTATCACCGTATCATAAGAATTCTTTAGACGTTCTGATATATGTCTTGCAAATAGTTTCTCCTGGCGTATAGCTTGCATTTTCATTGTCTTTAAGTGTCTTTTCAAGAGCAAAGATTTTATGGTTCTCTAGATGCAAATGGGCACACGTACATGTGTCTGCAAAACAAGTGGTAATATCTTCTCGTTTCTAACTGTGTTCCCACCGTTCAGGTAGTGGCTCAGGCAGGAAAACTGAGAGCCATTCTACCACCTTCCTCATCCTTCTTCACATTCAGGGTATCCCCAATCCCTTCAAATTCCACCCCCAACATCTATCTTGAATGCGTTGGCTTTCCACCATTTTTACTCCCATTACACCATCCACATCGCCATCATCTCTCAGCTGGGCCACGTTAGTAGACTTCTAATTATCATCCCCACTCACCCTCCAACCAATTCTCCGGGCAGCAGGTAGAGACGTAATTGGATGATGTGACACCCCTGCTTAAGATCCTCCCAGGGCTTCCCAATTGCGTGGAATGAAACCCAACAACTTCTCAGAACAGCAGCCATCTCTGCACACTGAGATCCTGTCCACTCTCGAAGTTCAGTGGCTGTCACTCTCGCTCTTGCTCACAACTCCGTGCTGGTCTTTCAGCTGCCACAGCATGGCTCCCTCTCACCCCAGAGCCCTTCCACACACTGTGCCCTCCCCTGGAGGAATGCTCTTTCCCCGCTGTCTGCATGGCTGACCTCCCATCCTTGCAGCTTCCCTTTTGAAGTCACCTCACCAGCGGGTCTTTCTCGTTCGCTGGGTCTAAAAACGCATTTCCCTAATTATTTTTGTGTCACAAGTTTGTATCACAAATTTTAATTGTGTACATTTTTATGTTTGTGTTCCTTACTGTCTTGTAAAATCCGTCAGGCAAGGCCACGTGAGTTTTGTTTACCCTCGACTCCAGGTAAAACGATGGCCGATGCTGTAGTTGCTCAAGAAATACGTGTTGAATTAATTGATGCATGAGCTGTAGTGGTTAGAGACAAAGCTCATGCAACCCAGCTTGAAGTCCTCTTATTCTTAGTGACCTTGGGCAAATTTTGTAAGATTTCTGGTTCACCGTGTCTTAATCTATTAAGTAAATGTAATATTCTCACCTGGAAAACTTAGGGAAAGGATAGAAATAATAAGTATAATACAGATAGCCCAATACCTGGCTATATTGTAGAAATTCAAGAAATGCTAAAGAATCAGACCTGTAAGTACAGAGAACAAACTGGTGGTTGCCAGAGGGGAAAAGAATTGGAGGGGGGATGGAAAATGGATGAAGGGAAGAGGGAGAAACAGCCTTCCAGTTATGGAATGACTAAGTCATGGGAAGAAAAATACAGCATAGGGAACATAGTCAATGATATTGTAATAGTGTTGTGTGGTGACAGACGGTAGCTACACTTGTGATGAGCACAGCATAAGCATAGACACATTGGGCCTCTATGTTGTACACCTGAAAACAACGCGACAGGGGCGCCTGGGTGGCTCTGTCGGTTAAGCGTCCGACTTCGGCTCAGGTCATGATCTCACGGTCCGTGAGTTCGAGCCCCGCGTCAGGCTCTGTGCTGACCACTCAGAGCCTGGAGCTTGTTTCAGATTCTGTGTCTCCCTCTCTCTCTGCCCCTCCCCTGTTCATGCTCTGTCTCTCTCTGTCTCAAAAATAAATAAACCTTTGGGAGCCTGGGTGGCGCAGTCGGTTAAGCGTCCGACTTCAGCCAGGTCACGATCTCGCGGTCCGTGAGTTCGAGCCCCGCGTCAGGCTCTGGGCTGATGGCTCAGAGCCTGGAGACTGTTTCCGATTCTGTGTCTCCCTCTCTCTCTGCCCCTCCCCCGTTCATGCTCTGTCTCTCTCTGTCCCAAAAATAAATAAACGTTGAAATAAATAAATAAATAAATAAATAAACGTTAAAAAAAAAAAAAGAAAACAATGCGACATTGTGCGTTAACCAGGCCAAAAGAAAATTAAATGAAAAAAAAGTATAGATGCTAGCTAAGAACATCTTTCTAGTAATCCGTCTTTTAATTATAGCATGTTGAGATGCTGTGGACAATAATCTTTGCTTTTTAGGTATTATTGAATTAATCATTCATTTTTATTATATATTATATGCTCCTAATTTTTGTAAATATTAACTACTTGTAAGATACTAAGAATGCTTGAAAAGAAGTAGAGAAAAGAGAGAAAATTTAAAATGGACCTTCATTATTTCTTAATATTTTGTTTTATATATTTTATATTTATATATATTTCATCATTTGTATTTATATAGTATATATATTCAATTTAGTATGGTTCCTTAATTATTGTATTCCTTGGGGATGACACCTTTTATCAATATCAAATTACTCTCTTCCTATTTGATGGTTTTGACCTTAAACTCTACTGTGTCGGCAGCTCAGGGAATAGAATCAATAATACTGTAATGACGTTGTGTGGTGGCAGATGGTGACTGCACTTACTGTGGGGAGCACTAAGTAATAGATGGAATTGTTGAATCAATATGCTGTAGACCTGAAACCAATATAACAGTGTATGTTAATTATACTTCAATTAAAAAAAAAATCTCCACGGTGTTTTGAGATTGATGTGGCTACTCCTTTTGGGGGGAGGTACTCCTTTCTATGATTATATTTTCCTAATGACTCATCTGTGCATTTCTAACATTCCAGTGTAGTGTTATTTCAGGTGTGTCTTTAGCCAGTGTGCTGCTGGATTATCCCTTCCTTCCTTCCTTCCTTCCTTCCTTCCTTCCTTCCTTCCTCCCTCCCTCCCTTCCTTCCTTTCTTTTTGAGAGAGAGGGAGGATGAGGGGCAGAGGGAGAGAGAGAATCCCCAGCAGGCTCCACACTCAGCACAGAGCCCTATGCAGGGCTCGATCCCGCCACCCTGGGATCATGACCTGGGCCAAAATCAAGAGTCGGATGCCTAACCAATTGAGCCACCCAGGTGCCCCGCTGCTGGATTTGCTAAAATCCAATCCCAGTTCTTGGAATCTGTAAGTAAAGGTTTTCAAACAGAACTTCCAGGGGGAATTTGTTCAATGACAAATTCTCATTCTCCTTCTGTAGACTCTACTTCAGCGCAGCCAGTGTGGGGCCCAGGAGTCTGCATTTTAATGGCAAATAGCGGTTTCTGAAGCACCGATCCATAGAGCACTGTTTGGTAATCAGGAATTAGAGAATTTTGTCTCTGGGTGTCTGAGTGGCTCCATCGGATAGGCATCCAACTTGGCTCAGGTCATGATCTCTCAGTTTGTGAGTTTGAGCCCCACATTGGGGTCTGTGCTGGCAGCTCAGAGCCTGGAGCCTGCTTCAGATCCTGTGTTTCCCTCTCTCTCTCTCTGCTCCTCCCTCACTCATGCTCTGTCTCTGTCTCTGTCTCTGTCTCTCTCTCTCTCAAGAATAAACATTAAAAAATTAAAAAAAAAGAATTTTGTCTCTTGCCACAACCGATCATTTCCACCTCACATCTACCAGCCTGTTTGAGACATGTTTTCCATTTATGCTTGCTTGCTTCGGGTTCCTTCTCTACATGGGCTAACTGTATCTGGTTAATTTGTCTCCCCTTGCTATTGTCTTTTTTGTTTATTGTTTTTCTAGCTAATAAAATATACCTTTAAGCCTTCCCAGAAATATTTACAGCTGCATTTCTCTGTGTACCGAGTCAAGAACTAATTGATTTCATTTCTCCTCACCGCAGGCAAAAGGAAGAATTAAGCCTATTTTTGGTTTGAGGCCATAACTATTATTATCAGTGTATGCATTTCTTAAGGTATAGCTCTCTGGTTTCAGGAACGTTTATTTATTATTGCGGTGTGTTTAGAACCATAATGGCAGGCATTCCCATTTAACTGTCCACCTAATTGGCTTTACCTTGTGCCAGCTGTTTTATAACTTACCCAACCTGGAGCGTTTAATGAGCAGGGATGTGTATGTCAACATGAGTGTTCTAAAGACCATATCTCAGACCTTGCACAGGTGAGGACATCATTGCATTATTTCTGCACATGATCACATTTGGGCTGGGTATAAAATTTGACCTTACCACACTTCTCCCTAAGAAGCTGTGGACAGTGATCCTCTGTTTTCTAGACCGTGGCTTATCAAAGAAGTCTCAGACCAACTGCGTTTTCTGTCCTTATGAACAACATGCCTAATCTAAGGTGCTTCTCGGATTTTTCTTTTGATCATCTTCTTCAACAATGTGATTATTTTCTAATTAGTTTTGTCTAGAACATGGTGGCTATTGTCAACCTGCATATAATCAGATTTTTCTTTCAGTTGAAGAAATGTTTCTTTAGTTATGCTTATCTTTAATCATATTCTCTGCCAAGCCGTCTGGTTTCTTTGCTTGGTCACTAACTCTGAGTATCACTCTCTCCTGCACATGGTACAGTTTCTCAGTGGAAAGGGCCAGCTTACAGAACTCTAGTTTGTTGTCCAAGCTTGCGGACCTGGCCTCCACCGATACTGCAAGAGAAACCTACCTATCACCAGGAATAGGGACCCTTCCTGACGAGGAGGACAGTTATGATCCAGAAAGGTGAACCATGGAGAAAGTCAACCAGCAGAATGGGAAGAAACATTTGCAAACCATATATCCACTTAGGGGTTAATATCCAAATCATTTAAGGAGCTCAATACAACTCAATAGTGAAAAACAACTTGATTTAAAATTTGGCAAGGGGCACCTGGGTGGCTGAGTAGGTTAAGCCTCTGACTCTTGATTTCGGCTCCGGTCATGATCTCACAGTTTGAGTTCAAGCCCAGGCTCTGCACTGGTGATGAGAAGAAGCCTTCTTGGGATTCTGTCTCCTCTCTCTCTGCGCTTTCTCTGCCTCTCTCTCAAAATAAATAAATAAATTTTTTAAAAGAGGGTAAAAGGACTGTATTGAGTTTTACAACAAGGTAAGTCACCCTGTTATGTCTCATGACTTAAGTTGTATTAAGACAACAGTGTGCACATAAAATTATAAATTATATAAAATTATATAATACTTAATGTGTAGCTAACATTACAAGTGAGTTATTAGGTGAAGTATGAAAGGCATGGAACTCTTTAGTAAATGTGTTTGTGTGCTCATGTGGTAAATTTTGGGGTTTTGCTCTTGAAAATATCTAAATAAATTAGCTATACAGTCAACAATGATGTCACTCATTTCAATTACTTCAAAATAAAACTTTTCCTATATATTTAATTTAAAAGAAAATGATATAGTACCGAAACCCAATCTGTCCAGCAGCTAGCTTATTTTATTTTTTATTACCAAGAGGGGGAAAATATGAAGCATTTTATGAATTGCAGTGAGAACTTATGTGAAAATCACGAATACTTGATTATATGATTTGAATAGAATAGATCTTAACTACTTCATTGAGTAATACAAATTCTTAACATCACAGGTTTTATCTGTGAGTTTTACCCCATGATCCTTGAAAAAAATAGGGTCATCCCAGGAAATATTCTAGTTATATCTAGAAGAATCAGTGTTTTTGTTGGTGAGACTATGTGGAAACAGGCATTCTTACATATAGTTATCTAGGGGTACAAAATAATAGAAACTCTATATGAGGCAATATCTAACCAAATCACCTCTGACCCAGCAATCCTGCCCCTGGGGAAAATACCTTGAAGATATGCCTCCACATCTATATAACCCCTCAAATTATTAATTATGACACTATCTGTAACAGCAACAGGTGCGAAACAACCCAGATGTCCCTCAGCGCAGGAGGCTGGTTAACAATCCCCTGGTGCACCCATCGAAAGGAATATTAGAGAGCCATGTAAATGAATGAGAAACTCATCCGTGTTCCATATGAGGTAATATCAGGATATATGAAGCGATAAAAGCAAGGCGAAAACTGGCATATGTATCGCGCTAAGTTTGTGAAAGCCAGAAGGGATAATAAGAGCCCGTCGTTGCAAAAAGCAAAGCCTTCAGAAAGATAAACACGGGATAACAAAAATGATGACCATGTGGGAAATAATGGAGGAGTTGAGGATGTTAAGACTTCTTGAGACCATACAGCTTGGGCTTTTGAGCCAAGTAAATATTATACCTATTCAAAACCTGAAATGAAATCAATAGAAAAAAAAAAAGCAAATGTGAAGCTGGAATTAAATGAGATCAAATAAGCCCAACGGCACATCCATTGAGTAACATTCAGGTGACTTTTGCACTGAGTACATTGGTTCCGTGTCGTCAGTGGGATATATTCTGAAGATAGAATACCATTCTCCATTACAGAGAAACAACCAACCAAACAAACATTGATTCCAGGGCGGAGGCAGGAATAGTACAACACCTTACTGTGTCAGAGAGCAAGATAGAACCCCGACACTCACGCGGAGACAGCATGTCACAAGGATGCAGTGGAGAGGGAGAGAAAGAACATTTAAGACATCATCCCATGTGGGATACAATCGAAACTATCATATACCTGGGAGTAAATGTAACACAAGACACGCAAGCCCTTTTCACTGAAAACTAAGAACGATACTGCTGGGAGAAATTAAAGAAGAGATTATACCCAGTTTGGATGGGTAGAGTTTACACTGTACTATGATGTCACTTCTCTAGGACCCAATATATAGATAGAGTCAATGTGATTTCGATCAAAATTCCAGTAGGCTATTTTGGGTAGAAATTGAAGAGCTATTTATAAAATTTATTTATTTATTTATTTGTTTATTTATTTATTTAATGTTTATTCATTTTTGAGAGAGAGAAGAAGACACAGAATGCAAATCAGGCTCCAGGCTCTGAGCTGTTGGCACAGAGCCCGACGCGGGGCTCGAACTCACAGAACGCAAGATCATGACCTGAGCCAAAGTCAGGCACTTAACCCACTCAGCCACCCAGGTGCCCCTGCTTATAAAATTGACATGGAAAAGCAACTGAGCTAGAATAACCAAAGTAATATTTCAAAAAACAAACCTGTGTTACAGGATTGCAGACTTGATGTAAAGCTACAGTAATAAGGAGGGTATGATATTGACAGAAAATAGACATGGAGATCAATGGAACAAAATAGTTTCCAGAAGCGAACCCTCACTTGTATAGTCACTAGATATTTGACAGAGCTACCATGGCAATTCTGGGGCAAGAACAAAACCTTTTCAACAAACGGTGCTAGAAGAACTGGACATTCATATAGAAAAAACAACCACCAGCCTTGACCCTTCACTCACACTTGGCATAAAGCCTAACCCTCAAAGGATGACAGACTTACGTGTAAAATTGAAAACTGTGAAACTTCTAGAAGCGAAAATTTGGGAATTTTCAGTGTAATAGGGAAAATTTGTGGCTTGGGCTTGGGCAAATATTTCTTAGGACACGAAAGTTTGAACAGTGAAGAAAAATAATTGTAAATTGGTCTTTACCAAAATTGAAAACTTTTAATGTTTGAAAGAGACCGTTAAATAAACCATGAGGCAAGTCGCACAACGGAAGGAAATACTACATTGTATAATTACACACATGTGCGTATATTCGCACACATATATGTATATCTCTCATATAAACGTCACTTGCTTTGTGTTGACCTTGTACAAATCTTGATTCAGACAAAAATCCTTGAGACACTTATAGAACAATGCAGAAATTCAAACCCTGGATATTTGATATTAGGGAATTAGTATCAATTTTTAAAGTATGAAAATGGTGCTGTAGTGATGTTTTTAAAAAAGACATTTTAGCTTGTAATGATACATACTGACATTTTTGTAGATAAAATGATATGGCTAGGATTTGTTTCAAAATAATCTATGGGGACAGTGGATGGATGAGAGTTGAGACAATGTTGGGCGACAAATTGTATGTCTCTTACCTCATTTTTTCTCACCACACACCTGTCAGGTGGACATGATGGCTGCACCCATTCTACAGAAGAGAAACCCAAGGCACAGAGAAGCCCGTGATCTTAATGCTTGTGCAACACTGTCTCTCACCTTCTTTGATCAGGAAGGCTCCCGAAAAAGCAGGAAAGAGCCAGTCTGGAGCACAATGGCACCATGATAAAGAAGCAGGCCCCTTCTCTGTTTGGATCTACACTGGATTAGTAGTCGCACAAGTGAGTAACAAGTTTGGAGAGGGCTGTACGTGCTCAGAGGCGGGTCTCACCCTAAGAACCCAGCATGTCTATGCAGCTGGGCTGGTGAGCACTTTGCAAAGGAGCCCAACAGGGAGAACCCATGTCCGCATTTAACCACAGGGCTTGGTACTCGGGCTCCCTTCCTCCCCCAAATGATTGGGAACAGTGGAAAAGTCCTCCTACAGGCGGGTCGACCTTTCAGCAAGAAAGGCAGCCTGGAGAGAGACAGCCAGCCAGAGCAGCGTGCCTGGCCCCGTGGGCTCAGAGAGGCTGTCCTTGGCCACAAGGGAGCCCTGCATTTGAATTCCCCCACAGCCGTCTCATCTCTAGGGAGTTAAGTCCCTCCAGAGGGAAGGGACCGTGGCTCTTGCGTCACCATCCCCAGCAGGTAATTACAAACTTTGCTAAATGAGCGGGCTCCGTAAAATTTTACTCCGTTAAAATATTGGAGCGCCTGGCTGGCTCAGTCAGTAGAGCTGGTCCAACTCTTGATTTTCAGCTCAGCTCATGATCCCAGGGTCATGGGATCGAGTCCTGAGTCGGTCTCCATGCTGAGCCTGGAGGCAGCTTAAGATTCTCTCTCGTCCTCTGCCCTTCACGCCAGCTAGCGCTCTCCCTCTCCCTCTCCCTCTCTCTCTCTGCACCTCCCCCACTTGCGCTCTGTCTCTCAAAATAAAATACATAAGCATTTAAAAAATAATAAAATAGGGGAAAATCTTAATTGCACTCTGCTGGCAAGGGCAAAGTGACACAGATGACCCTCTCGTTGTTGGTGACAGTGTAAAATGGTGCGACTCCTTCGGAAGCAGCCTGGCAACAGATACCAAATCTTTGAAACGTTCATACTCTTTAATTCAATAATTCTGCTTTCTGAGGGTAGCAATTTTAAATATGGGGGATACGTTCATAAGGATATGTAGTATAGAATTATTTATACTTTAGGAGAACTAAAGATAAATGTTGAACAATGTAGGAGAGCTGAATAAACCTGCACAGCCTTGGAAAGTTGTAGTTAACTCTGTGTGTGTGTGTGTGTGTGTGTGTGTGTGTGTGTGACTGTGTGTGGATGTGAGTGTGTGTGGATGTGAGCGTGAAGTGTGTGTGCTGTGTGAGTGTGTCTGTGTGTATGAAGTGACAGAAATATACCAAAGTAAGATTAGGTTATACTGTTTGGGTCATAGGACGTTGGATGGTTTTCTCTATTTCCAACAATTCAAAGTGATTACACTTTTAATAATAACTATATATATATATATATATATATACACATACATAAAAAGGAGATAATATATATCTCCTCCACAATAATACACACACACACACACACACACACACACGCACAAAGGAGAGTGGGAGAGAAAAAAGAAAGCTGACCTATGGCAAACCAAAATCCTTCCTTTTCTCTAATTTTTTTTAGAAACTTAAAGGACAGTGTCAAGAGAAGTCCCGGCTCTGGTGAATTGCCTGCACTTCACGTTTTTAGAAGCTTTTCTTTTATATAACCTTTCTTTGGGGCTTCGGAATGTTCACCCCGCCAAGAAACATCCCACGTCTTGTTCAGAATATTCTATTTATTACACACTGACCTGCTTGCTGGGTTTAATGCTTAAGGGACTGTATTTTAGTACCACTTACAGAGTTTTAATAGTCCCCTTGTTTATTTCCTTTTCTTTCCGAACGCTCTTTTTGAATGTGTTTGAAATACGAGCTTGGGGACTTCGTGTGTGAGAAATAATTATGACACCACTTATTCCAGAAGCAGAAGCAGCCCTCAGCAGGTTCCTGTTATTCCTAAATTCAGAACCAGTCGTTTTCCTTGGAATTGTTAACATACTGGGCACTACCCATGTGAGATGCTCTACAATGGTCAGCTCATTAGAGACTTTACGATCAGAAGGATGTGCTTTATTTTCATCATGTGAATGTCCGTGTATGTGACTATGAATGTACTTGTGTTGATGCTAACAATTTTATCACATGTGCTTATAAAGAAGGTTTAGTCTGCTTATTTTTGTTAAAAGTAATTATTTTCAAAGATATCTCAATTACAAGTATATGAAGTAAGCAGGTGTGAAATTTCATTAAATAAAATTTAATTTATAATCAGCTGCAAATGTAAAGTTTGATAACCTGCAATTCAACTGAATTTTAAAAAAAATACCTAGATTATGAAGTTATAATGGTAAACTCAAAATATTTTGAATATAGATATAGATAGATAAATAGATGAGAGAGAGAGAGAGAGAGAGAGAGAGAGAGAAGGAGAGGTTTTGGGTGAATATTTGAAAACAGCTAAAAAAATTCTTTCAACAATGGTCTCTCTAAATGTAGAGACATATTACAACCCAATAAGTGGACCTTATGATAAACTGTTCTGTTTCTTCAGATATAAATCTACCTAACCTAGATAGAAATGGTACTCTTGAAATGTGATCAAACAAGACACTGGAAATAGATCTGAATCACAAAGACAGAACATATACAAAGTGTTTCTGTGAAATATTCATGTGTGAGACACTATCCATTTTATGCCAGTTACATATACGGATCCCTGGTTCCTGTTTCAAGCACCTGAAAAACACAGCTATTGTTTAAAATTGAAGCTTTGAATCTAAATTTGGTTTAGGGGCAGAAACACAGAATGTGGCAAAAAAAAAAAAAATATTATCATGTATCCTAACCCTAGACATCAGGTCATAACTGTAACAAATTTTGTTTGAAGCTAGATTTGCTGGGCTTTTTCAGACACTTTTTTTATGTTGTTTACATACTGTTTTTTGGGGGAAAAAAAATCAAGACCAAACCATTCAAGGGGTCATGAGCCCCTCCTGATCAAAGTCATCTATTTTAATGCTACAAATGTTTACAAAGTCCCATGCAGGCGCTTTGCTGGACCCTGGGGGGCAGGGAAGTGGGGGCACAATGTGAATTTGACACAGGACACAGCTTTGTGGATTTCACTGCCTCTCGTCCCTTCTGTCTGCTTCTCATTATTCATTTAGCCAGTGTTCTCTGAGCCACACTGTTGTAGCCCTGGAGTTATAAAGGGGAGCGAAGCAACAATGTTGCCTTCTGCTTGGAGTTTTCGTTAGCCTGGTTCACCCGTGATGGTTTTAAAACACGCATACGGGTATAGAGTTTCGGTTTTGCAAGTTGAAACAGTTCTGGAGATCTGTTGGATAATAATATGAATATATTTAACGCTACTGAATGACACACTTAAAAATGGTCAAGATGGTAAAGGCCATGTTTTATTTTTAAATCACAGTTTAAAAAATATTGGAGAAACATGTTGCGGGCGCCTGGGTGGCTCCTTTGGTTAAGCGTGAACTTCAGCTCAGGTCATGATCTCATGGTTTGTGAGTTCCAGCACCTCCTAGGGCTTTGTGCTGACAGCTCGGAGCCTAGAGCCTGCTTGGGATTCTGGGTCTCCGTTTCTCTCTGCCCCTCCTCCACTCATGCTCTGTCTCTCTCTGTCTCTCAAAAATAAATAAGCATTAGAGAAATAAAAATTTAAAACAAACAAAAACCCATATTGAATAATTTCTAAAAAGGTGCACATTCTTTAATACTCCTCCCTCCAAACACTGGAGTCTAATTTCTCTTCCCTTGCATGTGGACCAGACTTAGTATCTGACATCTAAGGAGTAGGAGGTGGTGGGTGTGGTGCTATGTCATTTCCAAAGGTAATGACCTTCTGCCTGGCTCTCTCGCTCTTGTGTCTCCTCTCCTGAGGGAAGAGGAAGGTCATGCGGTGAAATCCCTCAGCAGCCCTTGTAAGGGCCCATTAACAGAGGAACTGGGACCTCCCACCTGTCCAGCACCACCTTGCTGGCCATGGAGATGTGCCATCTTGGAAACAGATCCTCCAGCCCAGTCAATTCTTTTCGATGGCTGCTGGCCTGGCCAACGTCCAACTGAACCACACGAGAGAGTCCAAGCCGAAGCAATCCACTGACCTACTCTTGAATTCCATAGAAAGATAATAAGCTATTGAGTTCTGAGGTGATTCTCTACACAGCGGTAGGCAGGCTCTACCAGGCAGGGGAAAGAGCAAGCTACTTGGAAGAGGAGAAGCAGGGCCTTTCTCACATCCTTTTCTGAGTCTCTGCACATATAGTGCTACCCAAAGCCTCAGAACCCCCCTTCAACAAATGGGAAGACTGCCATCTACTTTGCAAAGCTGTTGTTGACATTTAATGGAGCAGTGAATGGCAAGTATGGGGTCCACAGTAGGTTCTCAATAAACAATAGCTATTGGGACTTGAGTTCACAGGGCACGAGAGAGGTGGGAAATCCTATTTACGTCACCTCAGCCAAAGTCAGTGTGGTCTTTTGGTTACTATGCGATGCAGTCTAACCCAACATCTCACCACAGTTTGAGGAGCCCCAGGATATCTGAGCTAGAAGGGATCAAAGAGCTCTTTCATTCAATGCCTTCATTCAACAGACGTGTGCGCTAAGATCTGGACCGGCTAACCAGTTTGCCCCAAATCCCCACCAGGTCAGCCAAGACTGAGCCCCAGAGAGCTGACTCACAGCCCGGTGTGCCTGCTCTGAATACTGATCTTCAAGCGTCAGACTGATGCACGGGGCACATTTTCTGTGCCTGAAGAGATTTCATTAGCTCTGCAAGGGAGCCTGTTAATTACTCCCATCAGCCATCCTCTGCTGTGCACCCACTGGAGCCCCTTCTGCGTGGACGTGCTCGGATTGAATCCACGCACAACTTCCCAGATGCTATGTGGCAGAAATGAAATGAAGCTGTGCCATTAGTCTAGCCTGTGCCCGGTCGTCCGTGCCCACATATCGCTGTAAACAGACCTTTACCTTTTGACAAACCCTTTCCCTGCTCTACTCCCTTCATCGCTCCTCTGCCCAACACCTCAACGGGGACCAACACGTGAGAATTCACCAGGTATCGGCAAGTGTCCGTGTCCTTGACCGAGGCCCAAAGGCTCTTCCTCAGGGGTTAGGGTCAAATGTTCAACTTGGGTCAAGGGCCCAAAGAAACTGCATTCTGCAGAGGCTTTTTGAAAACTCAGAAATTTTAATCGAGTTAATCATCTCCAATACCCGAAATCAACCCAATGAAAGCATTTTTGCAATTTAAGATCTTCTAGATATTTATTTATGAAGGGTGATGAATATGATTTCTCCCCCTTTTCCTCCATCCTCCCTTCCCTCCTTTTTTCTTCCTTCTTTCCTTCCTCCCTTCTTTCCTTCCTTCCTTGTTGTTTCTTGATCTTTATACCCCAACCTTTTTTATCTTCTTATTTCTTTTTCGTTTAGCTCGTCATTTATTCTCCCTTATTTCCTACAGCACACTTCTGGATTCATTTGTCTTCTTACTGTAGAGTATGTCCTTCAAGGGTGTTTTCAAAGAAAATCTTGCAGAACTAAGCTTTCTGACCCCTATATGCCTAAGAATATAGTCTCACCCTAAAATTATAATTTAGCTGAATATGAAGTTTGTTCCTGCTCCCAGGACACTGCTGTTAGAAAATCTAGAGTCAGTCTGATCCTTATTATCCTGTGAGAGATCAGCCCTTCCTTCCTTTGGAATTTTGTCTTTGTCTCTGATGGCCTTAAATTACAAGTATGTAGGGGGGCGCTTGGGTGGCGCAGTCAGTGAAGCGTCCCACTTCAGCCAGGTCACGATCTCGCCGTCGGTGAGTTCGAGCCCCGCGTCAGGCTCTGGGCTGATGGCTCAGAGCCTGGAGCCTGCTTCCGATTCTGTGTCTCCCTCTCTCTCTGCCC
>NW_024412404.1:63374479-63442375 GCF_014898765.1 Herpailurus yagouaroundi
CTTCCGATTCTGTGTCTCCCTCTCTCTCTGCCCCTCCCCCGTTCATGTTCTGTCTCTCTCTGTCTCAAAAATAAATAAACGTTAAAAAAAATTACAAGTATGTAGGGGTTGTCCTTATGTATACTGTGCATTCTATGAGCCTTTGCAATCTGAGATTGCTACCTGTTTACTTCTAGGAAATTTTTACTCATTATTTTTACGTATATTTTCTCTTTTATTGTCCTCTTTTTTTTTTCTGGGACATCTTTTATATATATTATGCTAATATAGAGAAAATCTTTTACAACTCAACTTTGTTTTTTTCATCTTTGTAGTCCTTCCTGATGCCTTTGGGAGAGTTCCTCAGTCTGATTTTCTAGGTCACTAATATGTTATTTGCCTATACATACTCTTCTATTTATTTCCCTGCTTGAATTTTGTTATGTTTCACCTGCAGTATGTGCCTTGGTTCTTGTTCAGAAGTGCTTGTTCCTGCTTCGTGTTACCGACTTCCCTTCTCTGTTCTTGTTGCATTGATTTTAAGCCCTTCGTCATTCTGCTCCATGAGCTCTGGCTTGTCTAAGACCTGTTGTTCAGTTTTTCCTTCCTGTTTAAGTACACGCCACACCCAGCATGGAGCCCAACGTGGGGCATGAACTCACAGCCCTGAGATCAAGACCTGCGCTGAGATCAAGAGTCAGTCTCTCAATCAACTGAGCCACCCAGGAGCCCCACTTTTTCCTTCCTTTTAATCTGAGAGTCTGCTCAGGCATCTGGTTAACTTTGCCATTTCTAATCATTTTCCTTTGGCAATACCAGTATCTTACAAAGGTAATTTTCACCCTGGACTCTGGGACCGAGGTCATTGCTTACCCAGATTCTGGTGGGTTTAAGAAGTGTGTGTGTGTGGAGGTACCCAAGGACTAGAACTCACAGAGATACGATCTAAACTTGACCACCTGTGATATTGTGATTAAAATAAGAAATGTCTATTTGGCCCTCATCTGTCTTCTGGCACAGATCTTCTCAAACATGGGAATTTCCTGGAATGACTGATCAAGACAAGTTTTGCTATGCTAATGAGGTGATTTGGGACCAAGACTAAGGATGGGGGCTGACTGCCAAGGGAGCCAACCTGTGATTTAAAGGGTCGAGTCTACCCCTGACCTTCTGGGAAGGTTCCAGGAAGTTGAATTCAGTCATCAATGGCCAATGATTTAATCACACTGGCCTACATCAGAACCCCAAATGCGGGAGTGGGGTGGGGAGGCACCTGGGGGGTTCAGTTGATTAAGCGACTGACTCAGGCCCAGGCCATGATCTCGCAGTTCATGGGTTTGAGCCCCGCATTGGGCTTGGCTCTGTGCTGACAGTCCAGAGCCCAGAGCCTGTTCAGATTCTGTGTCTCCCTCTCTCTGCCCTTCACCCACTTGTGCTCTCTCTCTCTCTCTATTTTTCTCTCAAAAATAAATAAATAAACATAAAAAAAGCAAAGGGGAGAGTTTGAATCTCTCCTCCTAGGCTGGTAAACATGTGGAAATTGGGGGACAGTGGTCTCCCACCAGAGAGCATGGAAGCTCGGCTCCCCTTTGCCCTAAGAATCCCTTCTAGTTGGCTCTTCGTGAGTATGCTTTTATCATAACCTGGTAATCTATTAAATAAAATCTTCCTCTGTGTTCTGTGAGCCGCTCTAGCAAATGAATGGAACCCCAGAAGGGGATTCTCAGAATCTCTGATCCATAGCTGGTAGGTCAGAAGCCCCGGTGACAGCCTGAACTCGTGATTGGCACCTGACATGGGGTTTGGGGTGCAGCCTTGTGGCCTGAACCCTCACCTACAGAGTCTGAGCTCTCTCCGGGTAGGCGGTGTGAGAGTGAAGTCGAATTGTAACTCACACAGCTGGTGCCCAGGGAATTGCTTGTTCGTGTGGAGAGGCCCCCGTCCCCAACACTGGAATTGGGTGAGTGCAACCTTTCGGGGACCCTCATACCCACAACGTCTCTTTCCCCCATCCCCTTACCACTCTCTCTAGACAGACTTTCCTTGTACTTTAGTCACCGAGCTTGCTAAGGATGATTGCTAAGGATGATCCCGAATGCCCACCCCTGTTACAGGAAAGCTCTCTTCTGTTCCCAGATGAGGGCCCCACCCTCCCCCCATGGTGCTGGGCTTTTACAGCTGTTTTCCTGTCCCACGTTGGAGACCGGGGGTGGGGGGAGGGTATGCAGCAAAGGGATGAGAAGCGATGAACAGCCTTTGCCAACCTGTTCCCCCCTCCAGCCCGGCCCACCCTCTGCTCCTTCTCTACCTACCCTCTATTTTCTCCCCAGTCAGGTCACAACTCCACCTGAGTCCCCAGGGGGCCTCGAGGGATTCATTCTCCTTCTCTGAAGCCATACAGTTTCCTTTTCCTTGTTTGGCACCTTCAAGTTGGGCCAGCAGCCCGCGCTAGCTCTCTCTTCCTGATAGTGAGCAGTATAAAATAATATTAACTGTGCATCTCCTTAAGTTGCTATCCTCAAGGCAAGTTATTAATTCGGCCAAGGCCTTCTGCATTGACTGGAGTGAGTACACTGATCGAGCTTCAACGCATAGAAAATCCCAGCATGCTTGTTGAAAGTTAAACCCTGCTTTTATTTACCAAGGAATGGGCCTGAACCACTCACAATTTATTCATCCAATCAATGTTTATTGAGCACTTACTAAATGTCAGACACTGGTTTAGCTGCTGGGGATACATTAGCGAACCCAAGAGTTAAAGTCCCCTGTCCTGTGGAACTTGAAATAAACCATAGACATAATAAATAAGTTTTAGCATGTTAGACATAATAAATAAGTTTTAGCATGTTAGAAGGCGCTAAGTGCTGGTGTTTTGTTTTGTTTTAAAGAAGAACCAGGAGGGAGGGTATGGGCTGCAACCTTAAACAAGGTGGCAGAGTTGTTTCAATGAGAAAGTGACATGGGCTAGACAGAAGGAGAAACAAAGACTTGAAGGAAACCCTGGGTCCCCCCGAACATTAAGGTCAACTAAGAGCTTTTACTTAATTTTATTTTTTTAAAGTTTACTTATATTTATTTTGAGAACGACATAGAGGGTGAGTGGGGGAGGGCAGAGAGAGAGGGAGACAGAACCCCAAGCAGGCTTCATTCTGTCAGCATACAGCCTGATGCGGGGCTCATACCCACAAACCATGAGATCGTGACCTGAGCTGAAATCAAGAGTCAGACGCGTAACCGACTAAGCCCCCCAGACACCCCAACTAAGAGTTTTGAGAATTACAAAGACACAAAAAGAGGGGAAGTAAAATGTTCAGCCTTTCAATGCTGGTGGGGTGATGGGGACTGAGGTCTCGTGTTGCATCTCTGCCTTGTAAGGAGAGCTTCTGATGGAAGGGAGTAGAACGAAAATTTGTCAGAGTAGACTGAAAGTCAAGACAGGGACACATATTATTCTTAGAAAGAGAACACTAAGATGCTCTTAAAAATGCCAAGTCTCCTGCCCAGGCCGTCTGTGTAGTAAGCCCGTGGGTAGAGGAAACGCACTTCTCACCTCTTGCCTCTGGGGCTCCTCCCTACATCCCCATGATGTGGATCCTGATGGGAACCTGCCCGTTGCTCTCATCCTGCAAATACAGGGGGTTAACACTCATAGAGGACAGAATGCTTCTACTTTGACCCCAGGTGGGTGGTTGTGAAACGTCTTGCTGGCTCTGAAGAGAGTCCCAGTAGAATGGAGCATTGCCATCCACACCACTGGCCAACTCAGTAAAGCATCTTTATTCCTGCCCTCTCCCCCGGCTTTGGTCCCTTAATCTTGCTTCATGGGATCACTTTCCAATTAAGCTGCCTGCATGGAAGCCTTCGTCTCAGATTCTGTTTGGGGAAAATCTAGGCCAAGACAGCACTCAGCTGGAAAGAGGGAGCATCTGGATTTGAGCATAAGGACCCCAAGTTTACAGCCTGCACGCTTCACCACCATGATGTGGCTTCTTCCTCTTTGGGTAAATATGGCAAATTTCTGTAAGGTTTTCAGACAGCAGAAGAAAGGGGACCTCAACATCATTCTCGGATGAGACGCTGGACAGTGTTACCAATGGGTCAACTTGATTCCACCCATGAGAGTCAGGGTGCTCAGGGCACCTGGGTGGCTCAGTCGGTTGAGTGTCTGACTTCAGTTCAGGTCATGATCTCAGAGTCTGTGGATTCGAGCCCCACATCGGGCTTTGTGTTGACAGCTCGGAGCCTGGAGCCTGCTTCAGATTGTCTCTCTCTCTCTCTCTCTCTGTGTCCCTCCCAAACTCATTCTCTCTCTCTTTCTCTCTCTCTCTCTCTCCCTCTTAAATAAACAAACAAACAAACAAACAACAACAAAAAAAGAGTCAGAATTCTCTGAGAGAATGGTAAGTCACAAGGTCTCCATGACAGGGAGAGTATCTTGTCCCCTTGGTATCTCATGTGCCTGGAACATGGTCCATGATATTCTGGGTAGTCACCAAAAGTTTGTTGGAGAGTATCAGAACACATTAGCTGTGTTAAGACTGTCAAATTTGAGAACCTCGAACCCTTAAAATTCTTGGAGACAATGTAGGGAAATATGGTCTGGATGCCAGTTTTCTTAAGTGATTGTTTAAACAATCAGACTCATTTATTGCTATCCTTTTGATATTGATGGAAAGACTTCAGTCAACACAGAGGGAAGTTTCTCATTTGATTTTACCTCAGTTTTATCATTTCTATCCATTTTTACCAGCTTTTATTCAGAAGTTTCTATTGAGTCAGTAACTCTAAGACCTAGAGTATAAATATAAATTGCATGTTGCCAGCCTGCGGTAACAGAAGGAACAGACTAGAAGACGGGGGAGAAAAAGGAAGAAAATGATGCTTACCAAGAATTCAGTTGCTTGCACTGTACCAGCCTTATACACGTTATTTCACTAAATCCTCTTGATGGTTAATAGGTGAGGACACCGAGCTTAGAGAGGTTTATCTGCTGGCCCAGAATCCACGCAGCTAAGGCCAAAGTCCCTCCTCTTTCCTGTGATCCAGTGTTTCTCAAAGGGTGACTCACCTGTGGCATCCTGCAACAAAATCTCCAGGGGGCCTTGTCCAAACTGCAGATTCCGGGGCTATTTTCTAGGTGTGCTGAATACTAGGAGGGACAGGAGAGGGCAAGAAGAAGGGACCGGGCCACAGGCAGGCTTGTCGAAGCGGCCTCTTCTCACCCCAAACCCAGGATGTCCGCTTACACACTGGGTTATGACCTGCAGTTCACCATATTGCCTTATCTCTGCCATCTTCTGACCTGAGACTTGGGGCTTCAGGCTTCTCAGGGGGGGAACAACCAACAGTGGTTTGAAAGAGAGCTCCACGTCATACCTACTCTTTCCTAAAAACAGCCCTGTGAATGCAGGTTCTCTTTTCTTTGCTTCTTTGAACTCTCAACCACCTTCTCTTTTTCACAGAGGCGGGGGGAAAGGCACACCTCTCACTATGGTGTATTACTTCGGCATATACCAAAGTGTAGGTATATACTTTGTGTAGGGCTGGAAACCCAGCCCTATACAAAGGGGCAATTGAAAATATTCAACATGAATGAGTCTGATAAGTGGGTGTCAACTCCTTTTTCAATTCAGGGGTTTCCCAAACCTTTGCTTTTAACAAAGCTGAAGGAGAAATTAACAGAGCTGGCAGCCAATAGATATTTTTTTAACTTTCGGTCACTACGATGTTTGGCGTATAATTCAGAAGTATTACAATGAATCACAGTCACGAAACTCCTTTATTTATGTTGACAAGATCGCTCAGCATTCATATCTATTTTATTTTATTTTAAAAAATTGAATGTTTATTTGTTTTTGAGTATGAGCAGGGGAGGGGCAGAGAGAGAGAGAGAGAGAGAGAGAGAGAGAGAAAGTGGGAGACACAGAAGTCAAAGTGGGCTCCAGGCTCCACACTGTCAGCACAGAGCCCGATGCGGGGCTCGAACTCACAGCTGCGAGATCATGACTCGAGCTGACGTACGACCCTCAACCGACTGAGCCACTCAGGCGCCCCGTTCATATCTATTTTAAAATAGATGCTGGGGCACCTAGTGGCTCAGTCCGTTCAGTGTCGGGCTTTGGTTCGGGTCATGATCTCATGGTTCGTGGGTTTGAGCCCTCTATCAGGGTCACTGCTATCAGCATAGAGCCTGCTTTGGATCCTCTCTCTCCCTCTCTCTCTGCCCCTTCCCTGCTCCCTCTCTCTTTCTCTCTCACTCTCAAAAATAAACATAAAATAAAATAAAATAAAATAAAATAAAATCAGTGGTGAACTCTGCTTCATTTCTAACAATGTCATCTTTAGCCATATCCATATTCATTTATGTATATTTAAACCAATTGTAGAAATCCCTACCCATTCTACCAGAAGATGTGTTTCCAACAACATTTTATATGTTTAATTATCGCTTATTGAAATCTATACCACTTATTATGTTCTGTTGATCAATTACATATTCATAGCACTTTTAATAGCAGCTCAAGCCAGGATAAATTTCTAAACACAGTTTTAGGGCCACAAAAACTATTTTAAAATTATAAATTAAAAATAATTTTTAAATTAAATTTAAGTAGTGGCGCCTGGGTGGCTCAGTTGGTTAAGTGTCCGACTTCGGCTCAGGTCATGATCTCACGGTCTGTGAGTTCGAGCCCCGTGTTGGGCTCTGGGCTGACAGCTCGGACCCTGGAGCCTGCTCCTGATTCCGTGTCTCCCTCTCTCACTACCCCTCCCCCCCCTCTTTCAAATATAAATAAACATTAAAAATTTTTAAAAAATAGATTAAATTTAAGTATATGTTTTTCACAAAGAATCTTTAAATTGATTAAAGGGTGTCTGGGTGGCTCTGTTGGTTGAGCATCTGACTCTTGATTTTGGCTCAGGTCATGATCCCAGGGTCATGGGATTAAGCCCTGCATTGGGCTCTGTGCTGAGTATGGAGTCTGCTTAAGATTTTCTCTCTCTTTCCCTCTGCCCGTCCTCTGCTCACACTTGCTCGTTCTCTCTCTTTCTAAAATTAAAAAAAAAAATTCATCAATAAAATACTTTCAATCATACAGTATATTAGAGAAAATTCGGTGTCAGAAGTGTAATGAAAATACAAGTCCAAACAGAAACATTAAAAAGGCAAAATTTCTGACCCTTAAAGCTTAGGTTGTGCATTTTGTAAATGGATGATAATGACTGTGGAATCACTATAGTATCAGATTCCACTGGATCTATTACCTAGAACGATAGACTTACATCTAAAATGTAAATATTTACAAAATTCTGGAAAATTACACCTTGTTTGCACCTTTCACACATGTGACGAAAGCATTTGAAAGTTGAATTAAAAATATTTGGGGGGGGGTTGCCTAGGTTTCAAAGTTCTTACTTTGGAGTGAATGAGCCAAACCCATGGGAGGCCATCATCTCCGTGTCCAGTGCTCACGGCCTGTGAACAATGATGGTTGAGCACCTAGGGGAGGGCGGGGAAAGGAACAGGGCACGCACGCAAGACGTCCTCGGGACACCCGAAGGTAGGTTCTCATGGCTTGAGAGGTGACCTTATGCGGGAGGCCAGGTCCCAGAATTCAGGAAAGATGAACGACCAACGTTTGAAGTCCTTAACTTGAAGAGCAGTGATGTAAATCTAGGGATAGCAAACGGAGGATGTTGAAGTCAGAAATACTCCAACAGAATGCGAAATAGCCGTTAAAGGGGCTGAAGAAAAAGGCGTAGCTAGAGCTTACATTTAGGAAAGTGGATTAAAATAATAAAGTGTTATTAAAATTAAACACACATCAGAGTTCCGTCAAGTTGTCGACAGGGGTATCGTGAGATGTGCAAACCCTTCAACGTGCGGGGACACACGTTGTAGTCTAGTACACGTTGTAGTGTACTACCATCCGCTTACTCTTTTCTAACCATTTTTAGCTTCTCACACATATCATAATGCGTCCACCCAGGCGTCCAACCCCCCAGGAAGTGAATTTCTCTGATGAGAAGAATTTCAGCCAGAATTCTGGAATTTCAGTGATTCCGTTTTTGCCTGGGTAGCTGCTTAGAATGCTGGCAAAGCTATGTTCTGATCTAAGTATAAATCGAAAGCTTTACCATTCCAGGAAAGTAAACATAATGCTTATCAAGAAGCATATATATCTTTTGCGTGATGGGCGTGCTGCATACAGAAAGATAACGTGTCTCCGCACCTGATTTATTCTCGCTTTTAGACCAGTGGAAAAAAGAGAATTTTTATACTTACAAACTCGGATCACAATATTATTTAAAAACATCCTGGAGAGACCCATATAAAAATATTAATTGTAGCTGTCATTTTAACACAGCAAGCAGTAATGTGACCTAGAGTATTTGGACCTGAATTTTCAGATTCCAAATTGCTATCTTTGAAAAATGCATAAAGTGGATTCTAATAAATCAAGGGTTATACCATGTGTCAAATATCTGTCTGAAATATATTCCTCTGGGTAAGCTATGAATCTAGAAATTGGGTCTTAACTTCCAGTGCACAGTTCCTAGTGTAGTGTAAAAGGAATAGCATCATACAACTTTACTTCTTTGAATACTTTCTCTGAAATAGTGACTTTACAGCCCAAATTATTGTGTGAGCCGGTATAAAAATGCTGTGAGTAACACTGAGTCTGTCTAATGCCGTGAGAATCTTCTAATTCTGTGCGTGTACCGGTATATACTCGCCCATGCTGGGTTTCAGATCTTAGGACCAGACCTTCAAGCACTGGCCTTGCTTAAAGAAGTCTGACTAGGGATTTGAAACTCATAAAGTTCTTATTACTGACCCTTCCTTTACAGGAATCAAATCTGATTCTTCCTTGGGTGAAAGTAATAAGTGTCTATTACACACGACAAAAAAATAATATGACTTTCTGTGTGCACAACTTTGACATGGAAAAATATACTTTGCCCCTGTCTTCAAGACGGATTTTCCATAGTGGAAAAAATGGAAAAAATGATTTAGATGAATGTGTCACAAAGTGTGAGCACTGGGTTCATATTGATCTGATCGAGACTTATGAGCAGAGGTGGAATTTGGTCCAGAAAACAGTTTGGAAAGAAATGCACCCAAGGACTTCAGACATTAAAGGCTTCGTAGGAAATTGCTAGCCCTCTATGGACTGAGAAATGGTTAGGCATGCGTGGTTTTAGAGGCCCAGTGTGGCAGGGAACTTTTGCTTTGTTGACAGAGCATGCAAACTCAGCTTTGTCAGAAAAAGGGGGAATCTCCAACCAGCCGTGGGTTTGTGTGAGTATTACATGTTTCATCCGGAACGGAGTGATCAATAATTGATTCCATTCCTTCATTCCCTTTTTCCTCGTCTGCATCCATTTCCCGAACCTCCCTATGAAGTGAAAACAATTTAAAGTCTAAGTCGGTGAAGATGCCTCGGTTCTGAGTGAAGCTTTAATCCTAGCTTCCTAAATACAATCTAAATAGAGAACGTTTCATCAATTCGCAAGCGATTAAGTGGAGGAATGTACAGCTCTTCCTCGTTATACGATAAGGTCACGACCCAATAAACTCATTGTAAGTGGAAAATCTTCCAAGTCGAAAATGTCGAATACACCCATCCTCCCAAACACCATAGCTGGGCCTGGCCTACCTCGAAGGTACGCAGAACACGTCCAGCAGCCTCCAGTGGAGCAGAACCACCACCAAGGGCCTACGTGTAACAAGGTGTTGAACGCCTCATGGAATTCAATGAATGGTGTATGGAAAGTGAAAACGACACTTTTCAAGGGCTGGTGACCCTCGTGATCCTTCGCTCCCTGGGGACCCTAGCTGTGCCGGCCAGCACCATGAGAAAGGATTGTCTGCATGTCGCTAGCCTGGCGAAAGGCCCAAATTGTCCAAATTCAAAATCTAAAGGACAGTCTCTACTGAATGTGTATGGCTGTCCGCCCATCCTCACGTGGAAAACTCGCAAGTCGAACCACGGTAAGTTGGGGACCATCTGTCGGTTGCGAGGACGCTGACTGAGGACACAGGAGACCTCTGCCCCAGTCCCAGTTACCTACTCTGGGCAGCTGACTTTAGCAAGTCTTTCTCAGGGGATTCTATATATTCTATGTATTCTAGATTTCTGTATATTCAATGGGCGACGATACTACCTGTTCTGCCTAATTCACGGGTTTTAGGTGGCTCATAAATGCACATAGATGCATTTTATGACATTAAAGCATCACAGAAAGTTTTTGCAATTAAAAATTTTCTTCCCACCCGCCTTCATCACACCTGCTCTCAACATTTCAGAAAAAAAAAAAAAAAGTGTGATTTAATAGGAGGGGAACTGATCTGTAGCCAGCACTTGATTAATGTCACACGTAGATAGTGACTTTTTGACAGTATGTTTAACCTCCTTCCTCAGGTGACATTAAACTAATTTGAATCACACCTCTCACGAGGAATTACAAGGGCCATAAGGAAGACCCATTTAATCAAGATTTCTCTGTGGCTGGGAAGAAATACTGCAGAAACTTTCCAGTCGCCAGATGTTGTTCAAAATCACTTTAACCTGAATTCATGCCAAGCTCAAAGCGTCACACAAAAAAGTATCACTTCAACTTCTGTTCCTATATTTTACATGGACAAGGACTTCCTTTTGAGTTTAAATTTTCCTTAGTCCCAATTTTTAATGGTAAAGCTAGAACACAGGCCATTTTATTGTTAGGAAGATAATGCTTGTTATCTCTACTGTATTTCGTTCTTACTACCATTACTATCCATGCTAGTTATCATCCTCACAAGGTGTCTGTTCGTGTGTGGATGTCTGTGCGAATATAAAATATGTGTGTATTTAACAGTAATGTCGCACTCTGGGGAAAAGTCAAGGAAGATGAATAGGGCATAAAATTTCTAATAACAACAGGATATTAGAAGAAAACAGGAGAATAATTACTCGAGTACATAAGCAATATGGTTCACACTTATTATTTTGCAATTTTTGAGTCCATAATTTATGTCTTTAATAAACTTCAGCACTTTCTCTAAAGCACATCCCAGTTGTCTGTATTATCTGTGTAACAGGAAAGACTCAGTATGCAATATAATTCTTTTGGATAAACAAACTTCTAATCACTGTTAAGAACTTCTTTATGAACGATAACGCTCAAGAAATCGCAACAAGGTTAAATCCTGCGGATTGGGTAGTGTGATCTCTTTAATTCCCTTTGGTTGTATTGCCGTTCCCTATTTCTAGAAAGCATGACCCATACCGTAAGAATCCCGCGTTGAGATGTAGTTTAACTGCTTCAGAGAGGGTTCGTACCCAGGCCGGAATTTCAAATGTCACGAAAGAGAGAAATTTTAACTAAATGATGATTCGGCGTTTTCCTATAGACGCGAACACAATATTGACTGCTATTCCAACTTGAAGAGCAACTGAGTTTATAGTATATGTGAATTAAGGCTTACTAAGCCCATTTTGTATCTTATCAGGTATTTTATTGCTTTACACAAATCAAGTTTTGGAGAAACATATTTCCACTTACTCCATAAATATAATTTATTCCCCTTACGTAAAGACCCTGCATGAAGGGACAAAGCTAAAGGGGTAAGTGTGAATTAAAACTTCATCAGAGGGTTTTCCCAGTAGCCAAGGTACCAAGGTAGTCAAGGAGACTGCTTAACTGGGAGGATGTCCACACACTTCCCACAAACGTTACCAGTCAACAAGGAGAACAAACGAAGCCCCATAAATCTCATGCTTTCCGAAAAACAACAAACAAAAAGCAAGACACACAAAAAAGCAGAACGCGAGGTGCTTCTAATTAATGTGAAAAATAAACATCAAGATCCAGCAGACCTATTTTTCAAACATTTACCACCAACCTCTGCCAGAGAATTGGCAAAGTCTCTGGAAAAAAGCTGCACAGAAACGAACCCAGGGGCTGAGAGAAATTACTATCAGAAATAGCAGGTTCACAGCAAGTGTGAAAATCCTGAAAAAGAATCCTTGCAGATAGGAACACTGCCTAGACGTGTGTGGGCAGTTTGGAAAGTAATGTTTCTGAAGGAAGAGGATAACAAGGAAGAGAGGCTGGAGACCGGGTGATGAGGGAAGAAAGGGAGTTTGGGGTTCTGCAAGACGGAATTGAATAAGAAGAAAACCGGGGCGCCTGGGTGGCGCAGTCGGTGAAGCGTCCGACTTCAGCCAGGTCACGATCTCGCGGTCCGGGAGTTCGAGCCCCGCGTCGGGCTCTGGGCTGATGGCTCAGAGCCTGGAGCCTGTTTCCGATTCTGTGTCTCCCTCTCTCTCTGCCCCTCCCCCGTTCATGCTCTGTCTCTCTCTGTCCCCCAAAAAAATAAAAACGTTGAAAAAAAAAAAAAAGAAGAAGAAAACCAAAGTGTGCACACCCTCTCTCCAAATAGAAGCCACCCATTGAAGAAACTGTAGTACACATAGGAAAAGCCTGCTCTTACAATCATTACAAATAGCTAACTGTGTGCACGAAGGATGGAAACATAAGAAATCTTCATCTGAAAGCTCGCCAAGAAAACGAAAAAAATAAAAATCACATGTCAGCTGATAACAATTCTCCTCCTCTGTGTCCCAAACAACCGTAAGACAGAAGAAAAATGTAAGAAAAAACCCTAAACTGAATTAAATATCATTAAACAAGCATTTGGGGGACGTGGAAAACCACCATGGAACAGGAAAAAAAAAATGTTTTTTAATTTAATAAAAAAGGATGTAAAACAAGATGGGGTCAAGTTAGAAAAGAAATACGAATCAAAAATGGCAACCATGCTTCACGGTGCCCAAGAGAGAATATATTTGAGTAAAAATGTGATGAAAAGCATACAGGAAAAGGAAGTATGACGTACAGAAGGAAAACGAGATTAAAAAAAGAGGAAGCGAAGAAGGAGGAAGAACGTTCAGAGGGAAAGTGTTTGAAATGGACGCCAGGTAAAAAAGCTGTAAAATCCATATAATTGGTGCCCCTAATGCCTGGACAGCAAATAAGGACATAGGACTAATAGTTAAACTATAATCCAGTTCAACTTTCTGAAAGGAGAAGAAAACCTGAGTCTAAGTTATGAATGAGCTCCACAGGTACCTACCAAGACTGATCCAGAATGGTGGCCTCTGAGATACACCTAAGGGAAATGGTTAGATTTTAACGGTAAAGGAGGGGCGCCTGGGTGGCGCAGTCGGTTAAGCGTCCGACTTCAGCCAGGTCACGATCTCGCGGTCCGTGAGTTCGAGCCCCGAGTCGGGCTCTGGGCTGATGGCTCGGAGCCTGGAGCCTGCTTCTGATTCTGTGTCTCCCTCTCTCTCTCTGCCCCCCCCCCCCCTTCATGCTCTGTCTCTCTCTGTCCCAAAAATAAAGGTAAAGGAAAACATCCGAAAAAGGTCTGCAAACAAAAAGGTCAAACTACTTACATGGGCAAAAGAACTCAACTACTGACTTTTCTAAAAAGTGTGCAAAGCCAAGTCACATTGAGCTCTATTTTTAAGAAACCCAAAGACAGGATTTGAGTCTGCCCATCAACTATCCAAGAAAAACATAGAAAGATCATTTTAAACATCTATGAATTCAGGGAATTCTGTACCCATCAGTCTCCCCTGAGAAGTGTCCTAAAGAATGAACTTTCTACCAAGAGAAGACTGGGGGGCGGGGTTGGGGGGAGCAGGAGAACTAATTGTGAGCACTGAACAATCGGCGTGAGGCAAAAACCAAGGTGGGAAAATGAGATCCAGATGTGATATGTTTGGACGAAGTAAAAACAACGCAACTAAAAATTAGGACACAGGGAAGAAGGAAAGTGAAAACAGAGTAAGTTCATTTCAAATTGCGTCTGTGCTACGTGGCAGGCAAAGGATACTATGAGAAACGACAACCAGAGAGCAAACATCTGAGGGAAACAAGCAGGGAGCTAGGGGCACCCAGACAAAAATATAGACTGTCCTAAATACTAGAAGAAAAGAGTGATTAAAACACATTGTATACGGCAGGAAACACAGCAAATATTCCATAATACACATAGAAATTCTAGAATGTGACCAAGTGGAGACCAAGCTTATCAGTAAATGTAAATGGATGTAATTCACCTATTAAAGAAGATTTTTAATTTTGCTCACAATGCAAGAGCCAGCCCAGTGATGTATAAACAGGACACACATAACAATATACCTGAAGCCCTGTGATTTAGGAAGGGCTCACATGGAGGGTTGGGCAAACGAATACTAGGAAATGGAAGAAATAAGAAATCGGGTTTCCCTCCTTATGTTTGAAAAAAAAAAAAAAGTAGAATCCAAGCTAAAAACATTGAATTTGACAAAGGACACTTTTCAGTATTAAAAGCCACAACTAATGATAAAGCCATAAAAAAAAAAGAAAATGCCTGTGCACCCAAACCATAAAATAACCACATGAATAAAGCATATGCTATAAGAGATGGAGGGGGATATAGAAGGAAACACACTCATAACAAAAACTGTAAAAATACTCTCAGTACAATCAAGTCAAGGGGACAAAATAAGTAAGGATATAAAAGGGCGCATCCTCTGGACACCGATCAAACTTTGTCCATTAAAATAAAAAATACACCTTCTCAAACGCATAGAAAATATTTGTGTTATTGACTGAATGTGTTCCCACCAAATTCTTATGCTACATCCCTAACTGCCAGTGTGATCGCGTTTGGAGATGGGCTCTTTGTGGAAGCGATTAAGATTGTATGAGGTCATAGGGTGGGGGTCCTAATCTGATACAATTAGTGCCTTTATGAGAGGAGACAGAAGAGAGCTCTCTGTCTCTCCTTGCACCCAGAGCAAAGGCTGTGCGATCACCCAGTGAGCAATCAACAGTGGGTCTTGCAAACAAGGAAGAATGGAAGCCGTGCTGTCACCTGATCTCAGACTTTCAGCCTCCAGAACTGTGAGAAAATAAATTTCTGTTGTTTAAGCTACCCAGTCTATGATATTTTATGATGGTGGTCTGATCAGACAAATCTAATCCACAAGCATTAATCATATATTGGCTAATGAAGACAGATTCGGTAACTTTTCTGAGAAGCAGAGATATTACAAACAATACTGTCATCATAATTCAACAAGACCAAAAATAATATCAAAGCTTAAAAAGGTCCTTCCACCTGGAAATGAAGAAGTCTTCTACAAAACAATTATTGAATGGAAATGCAAATACAGCCAGGAAGTACAGAATCTGAGAAATAAGGTTAATGAAAACACCACATATCAGTTGAGATGGAACACATTTGAAGTGGTGATAAAAGGGAAATATACAGCCTTAAATGCTTACAATTTTTAAATTAAAGGATAAAAATAAATTACCCACATTGCCAACTCAAAAAGTTGGAAAACAAGAAAAAGTAATCCATAGAAAGCATATGAAGGAAATAATAATGATAAAAACAGAAATGATTGAAATAGAAAAAGACAACCAATACATCAAATTAATAAACCAAAATCTTGTTTTTAAACTAGCTGACACACCATTAGCTAATATAATCAAGAGGGAAAAAAGAAATAACTTTACAAAACAAGAAGTAACAAATGGAAATAACCATTGAAATAGAAGAAGTTTACAGAAGCTTAAGACATGGCTTGACTGACTTCTAGCCAAATGAATTTAAAACCTAGATGAAATAAACAACTAGGAAAATAGCATTTGCCAAACTTGACCCCATTAAAGAAAAAATGCTTAATCAGAATAATATTTGCGAAAGTAGTAGAAAAAGTCAACAAAGAACTAACTCACAGACGGTTATTGGGATCAGATAGTTTCACAGGGGAATACCGTGAAGCCTCAAAAATCTTGAAAGAGAGAAAAAAACCAAAGTACAATATCGGAAATATAAGAGAAGCCATTGCTATAGTCGAAAGTAATTATATCAAAGGAATACTATAAGCAACTTTAGGGCAATACATTTGTCAATTAGAGAAAATTTCTTTAAAAAAACAACCTCCCAAAATTGACACAAGAAGAAATTTTAAAAAACATAAACAGCACTGTATTTTTAACTGTATTGAATTTGTAACAAAAAACTTTCCACAAAGAAAATTAGGCTGGAACGAATACCTTGGTGACTTACATTAAACGTTTAATAAACGTAGCATACCAATACTACCCAAATTCTATCAGAAAATACAGAAGGAAAGGTCACATCTTCATTCACACCTTAACTCATTTTATCAAGCCAGTATGACTCTAATACCAAAACCCAACTTTACAAAACAATTAGATCAATATAATGCATCCATGCAGATCAGTACATGCTACATAAAATATCCGTAATTTGAATTCGACAACATATAAAATATAATGCCATGTGACCAACTGATTAAAATTTATATCTAAATGTAGGGAACCTAGAATAGCCAAAATAATTTTGTACAAGAACCAAATCGAAGAATCTAATTTGAAGATTTACTGTAAAGCTGTAGTCATTAAGACAAACTGAAATTGCTATGGGGAATGGCCAGTGGGAAAGAGTGTAGCCTCCAGAAATAGACGCAAAGGTAGGTGGTCAGTCGATTTTTGGTAAACGTTTCAAAGAAATTCAAAGTGAAAAGGATAATTTTTTTTAAATGGCACCAAATCAATTGTTTATTCACATGCAAAAGTACAAACCACATTCTTACCTCACACATTTCACCAATACTAACTTGAACTGCATCACAGATCTAAACATAGGAGCTGAAGCCCTAATATTTGTAGAACACTTACTAGCGTATCATTGTGACTGGGGGTAAACAAGTCAAAATGCAAAAATCGTTTAAAAAATTTAGGGAGGGGCTCCTGGATGGCTCAGTTGGTTAAGCGACCGACCTCAACTCAGGTCATGATCTCACCGGTTCCTGAGTTTGAGCCTTGTGTCGGGGTCTGGGCTGACAGCTCAGAGCCTGCAGCCTGTTTCACTCTGTCTCCCCGCCCACCCCTCTCTCTGACCTTTTCCTACTTGTGCTCTCTCTCTCTCTCTAAGTAAATAAATAGTTTTAAGAAATTCAGTAAATTGGATGTCATCAAAATGAAAAGTTTCTGCTCTCCAAAATATGGTATAAGGAAAACGAAAGGACAAGTCACAGAGTAAGAGACAACATTTGCAAAACACACATCTGGTAAAAAGGTTGTACGCAGAATATAAAAAGAGCTCATACAGTTCAATAATTAAAAAACAATTCAATTAAAACATAGGCAAAACATTTAAATAGACACGTCCTGAGGAAGTTATATGAATGGCCAGTAGGCACATAAAAAGATGCTCCACATTATTAGTCATCACAGAAAGTAAAATAAAACTCCAATAAGATATTACTGCACACCTGCTGGAATGACTAAAATTAGAAAGTCATAAATATAGAATATTCCTACAAATAGAATAGTAAAGTTTGGCAAGAATGCGGAACGTCTAGAACTCTCATACACTGATCTTACCAAAATGAAAAATTCGTAACTGAAAGAAGACTACAAAAATCTCCCAAGAGTTGGAAATTGAGCGCACCCTACTTCCAAGTTTTCCAAGTTCAAAGACACGTTGCGGTGGACATTGGAAAACATTTTGAACTAAACTATAACGAAAATACAACGTGTCAACTTGTGTAGGATATAGTGAAAACTGTTCCGAGAAAAAGTTTTAGCTGTAAATGCACACGATAGAGAAGAAAAAGGTTGACAATTATATAAACCATCTTCTCAAGAAGCTAGAAGTACAGTAAATTAAGCCCAAAGAAAACAGAGGGAGGGAAATAATAAAAATCGGAATGCAAATCAATAAAATAGAGAGAAAATACACAACGGAGAATATCAACAGAGTCAAAAGCAGCTTCTTTTAAATGATGGATAAATTTGTAAATCTCTAGAAGTTTGATCTGGGGAAAAAAGAGAGAAGACATAAGTTTTCAGTATCAGAGTGAAAAAAAGATATCCTAAGGGATGTCACAGATGTTTAAATATAATAAGAGGATAAATTTATGCCAATCAATGGACAACTTTGATGATGTACACAAATTTTATGAAGAACAAGATTCACCAAAACTCACAAAAGAAGAAATATTTGAAAATTCAAACAACCCTACATATGATAAATAAATAGGATTCGTCATTTAAAATCTTTCCAGGTCTAGAGGCCTTACTCGTGACGTATTCCAAACATTTGTAGAGGAGAAAATATTAATTTTACAGAAACTCCTTCAGCATAGCATAGATCCAAAACCCTAACAAAGCATTACAAGCATAGTCCAGGTGCAAGGCAGACAAGGAGTCCAGTGGGACAGAACAGAGAGTCCAAAAAGAGATTCGTGTACGTATCCATATCCATATATATCTATTGTGGCAAAGGCCTCACCACAATAAGCAGGAAAAAAAGTTAGTTGGGTACCCATGTAGAAAGGAATGAGCCATATCTCATACTATATATAACATTAATGCAAACAAAATATAACATCAACTTAATACGAGAGGTAAAGCAGTTAAGCTTCCAGAAGGACACATAGAAGAAAATTGATACTTTGAAAAGATAAAGATTTCTTAAAAAGAATACAAAGGCACTAACATTAAAATTAAGAACTGATGGGGCGCCTGGGTGGCGCAGTCGGTGAAGCGTCCAACTTCAGCCAGGTCACGATCTCGCGGTCCGTGAGTTCGAGCCCCGCGTCGGGCTCTGGGCTGATGGCTCAGCCTGGAGCCTGTTTCTCCTATTCTGTGTCTCTCTCTCTCTGTGCCTCCCCCGTTCATGCTCTGTCTCTCTCTGTCCCAAAAATAAATAAACGTTGAAAAAAAATTAAAAAAAAAATTAAGAACTGTTATTATTTTTTGTGGGGAGAATGAAAGTTTTTTTCCCCTTTTTGCACTTTATTTTTCTTGTTATTTTTATTTTTACAGTTTTTTAATTTTTATTTATTTAATTAATTAATTTTTAAATTTAAATCCAAGTTAGTTAACATATAGTGTAATAATTTCAAGAATAGAGTTTAGTGACTCATCACTTACATATAACACCCAGTGCTCATCCCAGCAAGTGTCCTCCTTAATGCCCATCATGCATTTAGCCCATCCCCCCACCCAACACCTCACTAGCAACCCTCAGTCTGTTCTCTATATTTAAGAGTCTCTTACGGTTTGCCTTCCTCTCCGTTTTTATGTTATTTTTGCTTCGCTTCCCTTATGTTCATCTGTTTTCTAACTTAAATTCCATATATATGAGCGAAATCATATGATATTTGTCCTTATCTGACTTATTTCACTTAGCATAATACACTCTAGTTCCATCCACATTGTTGCAAATTGTTAAGATTTCATTCTTTTTGATCGCCAAGTAATATTCCATTGTGTATGTATGTGTGTGTGTGTATACGTATATATATATATGTATACATATATATGTGTATATATATATACATATATATATACATATATGTATATATGTGTGTGTGTGTGTGTATATATATACACACACACACATACATATATATACCACATCTTCTTTGGACATTTGGCTCTTTCCATACTTTGGCTATTGTCAATAGTGCTGCAACAAACATTGGGGCTCATGTGTCCCTTTGAAACAGCACCCCTGTATCCTTTGGGTAAATACCTAATAGTACAATTGCTGGGTCGTAGGGTAGTTCTACTTTTAATTTTTTTGAGGAACCTCCATACTGTTTTCCAGAGTGACTGCACCAGTTTGCATTCCCACCAACGGAGCAAGAGGGTTCCCGTTTCTCCACATCCTGGCCAACATCTGTTGTTTCTTGAGTTGTTAATTTTAGCCATTCTGACAGGCGTGAGGTGGTATCTCATTATGGTTTTGATTTCTATTTCCTGATGATGAGTGATGTTGAGCATCTTTTCATGTGCCTGTTGGCCATCCGAATGTCTTCTTTGGAAAAGTGTCTATTCATGTCTTTTGCCCATTTCTTCACTGGATTATTTGTTTTTTGGGTGTTGAGTTTTATAAGTTCATTATAGATTTTGGATACTAACCCTTTATCCGATATGTCATTTGCAAATATCTTCTCCCATTCCATTGGTTGCCTTTTAGTTTTGCTGATTGTTTCCTTCGCTGTGCAGAAGCTTTTTATCTTGATGAGGTCCTAATAGTTCATTTTTGCTTTTGTTTCCTTGCCTTTGGAGACATGTCAGTAAGAAGCTGCTGCATCCAAGGTCAAAGAGGTTGTTGCCTGTTTTCTCCTCTGGAATTTGATGGCTTCCTGTCTTACAGTTAGGTCTTTCATCCAATTTTAGTTTATTTTTGTGTATGGTGTAAGAAAGTGGTCCAGTTTCATTCTTCTTCATGTTGCTGTCCAGTTTTCGAACACCATTTGCTAAAGAGACTGTCTCTTTTCCATTGGATATTCTTTCCTGCTTTGTCAAAGATTAGTTGGCCATATGTCTGCGGGTCCATTTCTGGGTTCTTATTCTGTTCCACTGATATGAGCGCCTATGTTTGTGCCAGTACCATACTGTCTTGATGATTACAGCTTTGTAATACAGCTTGACGTCTGGAGTTGTGATACCTCCAGCTTTGGTCTTCTTTTTCAGGTTTGCTTTGGCTATTCAGGGTCTTTTCTACTTTCGTGCAAATTTTAGGATTGTTTGTTCTAGCTCTGTGAAGAATGCTGGTGTTATTTTGATAGGGATCACATTGAATATGTAGATTGCTTTGGGTAGTATCAACATTTTAACAATATTTGTTCTTCCAATCCATGAGCATGGAATGTTTTTCCATTTTTTTGTGTCTTCTTCAATTTTTTTCATGAGCTTTCTACAGTTTTCAGTGTATAGATTTTTCACCTCTTTGGCTAGGTTTATTCCTAGGTATTTTATGGGTTCTGGTACAATTGTAAATGGGATTGATTCCTTGATTTCTCTTTCTGCCACTTCATTATTGGTGTATAGAAATGCAACCTATTTCTGTGCATTGATTTTATATCCTGCGACTTTTCTGAATTCATGGATCAGTTCTAGCGGTTTTTTGGTGGAATATTTTGGGCTTTCCACATAGAGTATCATGTCATCTGAGAAGAGTGAAAGTTTGACTTCTTCCTTGCCGGTTTGGATGCCTTTTATGTCTTTGTGTTGTCTGATTGCTGAGGCTAGGACTTCCAACACTATGTTGAATAACAGTGGTGACAGTGAACATTCTTGTCGTGCTCCTGACCTGAGAGGGAAAGCTCTCAGTTTTTCCCCATCGAGGATGATATTAGCAGTGGGTCTTTCATATATGGTCTTTATGATCTTGAGGTATGTTCCTTCTATCTCTACATTCTTGAGAGTGTTTATCAAGAAAGGAGGCTGTATTATGTCAAATGCTTTTTCAGTATCTGTTGAGAGGATCATTTCTTTTATTAATGCGATGTATCACACTGATTGATTTGTGGATATTGAACCAGCCCTGCAGCCCAGGAATAAATCCCACTTGATCGTGGTGAAGAATTCTTTGCATGCATTGTTAGATTCAGTTGGCTAGTATCTTTTTCCGAATTTTTGCATCAGTGTCCATCAAGGAAATTTGTCTGTATTTCTGCTTTACAGTGAGGTCTTTGTCTGATTTTGGAATCAAGGTAATGTTGGTCTCATGGAATGAGTTTGGAAGTTTTCCTTCCATTTCTGTTTTTTGGGACAGCTTCAAAATAATAGGTGTTCACTCTTCCTTAAATGTTTGGTAGAATTCCCCCTGGAAAGCCGTCTGGCCCTGGACTTTTGTTTGTTGGGAGATTTTTGATTATTGATTCCATTTCTTACTGGTTATGGGTCTGTTCAGTTGGGCAGGGCTTGGTGTAATGGTTCTGTTCTCCACTAGGTGGCCCTGCTCAGCTCACACGGGTGAATCAGGGTGGCGCAGCAGCAAAGGTTCAGGGATTGTGGCAAATCACAACACACAGCCCACACCAGACTCTGGCATCTTCGTCCCAATACCAGCAAACGTGGCTGCTCTCTGGGGTCCGTTGGGACCTTTGTCTGTGGGGAGGCCGTATGTCCTCTACCAAATGCTCTCCAAGCAGGGGAACCACTTCTCCTGGTGTGGCACAGTGACCCCTCAGACCCCGCTGCCTGCTCCAGGGGATTGGCCCTATTTCCTCACCAGAGGACCACCAGGCACTGGGCTCGAGAACTTCAGAGTCTGTGCTCCCCTATTTATAGAATCCCAGTGGTATAGAACCCGTCTCCTTCCTTCCCATCAATGGTTTTGGGGAACAGATTTCTTGTTCAGTGCCCTGTGAGTGTTTTCACTCTTCCTCTCTCTTTCTCTCCAGCTGCCTTCAGGGGAGTGGTTTCCTTGCACGATCCCAATACTCCCCACTCTCCCCCTTACTCTTTCTCTGTCCTCTCTCTTCAAAAACAGCTCCCTCCCCTCCATGGCTTTTCTCCATTCCCGTTCACCTCTGGGATGAACTTTAATCTTACGGATTAAAGGAGAAAAGAAAAAAGAAAAAAGAAAGACATTTTCAGATAAATGTAAACTATCAGCCTTTATCACTTGTAGAACTACACTACCTATAATACCAGAGAGTTCCCCAGGCAGAAGGAAAATGACATTGGACACGAACAAAGACCCGAAGAAGGAAGGGCGAGCTTCGGAAAGGCAAGCATGGGGTAAATATCACTTAATATTGCCTCTGTAAAGCAGAATTCAGTGTCACATGGCGTTTGGAGCTTACGTAGGAGGAAACGCAATGACAACAAATAGAAAAGGTGGGACAGAAGGGAATGAGCTCAAAAGCGTCAGGGCTACTGCATTTTCCAGAAGGTATCACAGGGGCGCCTGGGTGGCGCAGTCGGTTAAGCGTCCGACTTCAGCCAGGTCACGATCTCACGGTCCGTGAGTTCGAGCCCTGCGTCAGGCTCTGGGCTGATGGCTCGGAGCCTGGAGCCTGTTTCCGATTCTGTGTCTCCCTCTCTCTCTGCCCCTCCCCCGTTCATGCTCTGTCTCTGTCTGTCCCATAAATAAATAAAAACGTTGAAAAAAAAATTAAAAAAAAAAGAAGGTATCACAGGCACCAAATGAAGGTGGGTTGTAACAAATGAATGAGGCATATGTGATCTTTAGTGTACTTATTACAGAATAAAAAGCGAATTTATAGGTAAAATCTAACAGACAAAATATTCAAAGTCGATGTGTCAGGAAGTTAAGGTACATGCCTGTGATCCAGGGTGATGAAGGGAACTCTGGAAAGACCTAGAACAGAAATCAGGACAAGAGCTCATCCCTGGGAAATGAAACAGGGCTGGAGGAGAAGGAGAAACAGCGGCCTTCCTCCTTCCAGTTCAAGAATATTCTGGAACTCTGGGCTCCGTACATGTGATACTGTGCTAAAAGCATAAATTGAATGTTGCTAAAGGGATGGGAGGTGGCCTGTCAGCTAAACGACAAACCAAACTTCGGTTTCCACAATCCCGTCCGAGGAAGTTGCATGTTCTAGGCTGTGGCACTGCCTTTGCGGGCATTGACTTTGAACCCTCCTGTTCAAAGTGGCCAATGTGCCTGCGACAGGAGACCAGGGAGGCGCAAGCGGATGTGGGGCTGCCCAGTCAGTTCGCACCTATCAAAGTGGGAACCGGGGAGGGGTAGCTGGGGTGACCTTAAACTACATGTTATGGGGAGAAAAATCTTACCTCCAGTGGGTAGATTCCCAGATGTGCTGAGATCCTGGAGCCCTGAGCCAGCATGAGTAGCTTATCTGGGCAGTGATGCCCAGCAGGGCCAGCAGCACCAGGCAGAGAAGCCAGCCAGCAGGAAGAATGATGCACCTGGAACACAACCTTAATTCAACAGAAGCAGGCTCGTAGTCTGAGAATCGGGCATCATTTATCCATAAGGGGCAGAGGATGGGATGGTTGTGTTAGCCTGTCAAGTTCCAAGAATATTTCGTTGTTTTAATTATTTTTAATGTTTATTTATTTTTGGGAGAGAGAGCATGAGTGGAGGAGGGACAGAGAGAGAGGGAGACACAGAATCTGAAGCAGGCTCCAAGCTCTGAGCTGTCAGCACAGAACCCAACGCGGGGCTCAAACCCATGGACCGTGAGATCATGACCTGAGCTGAAGTCGGACGCTCAACCGACTGAGCCACCCAGGTGCCCCATGAGTATTTCTAAGTGAAAAAGAATATTTTTCCGGTTGGATACAACACAGATTTTAAATCTGCAGGTATTTCGCTCTGATGGTGCTTTGGGCCACGTCGAAGCCCCTTTAGATCCATCGACGTCACTTCAGAAATTTTAGTTTCAGCTGAAATCACTCAAAGAACTCCAGCCAAATACCTGTTTGCATGACTCTCTCGCAATGCTGCTGCTGGCTTCCCAGGAGCTGCACTTGGAAGGAATGTTTGGGGTTGCAGAGGTACTGACTCATGGGGTGAACTCAGGGGTGGGGGGCACATGATAGAGGTGGGACATGCCACCTCATAGGCGTGTGTCAGACCTTGGCCCTGACCCTTAAGACAAAGCCCTTAACCCCTTGCATATCTGTTTACTTTTTTGTAATACTTGCCCAACCTATATGACAAGTTGACGTGAGAAGAGCCTGAAGAATTGGACAGTGATGCGAGTATGCTTTTCAGAATTTAAAACATCCTAATAATTTGAAGTCACTGTTGTTCTTAATCATTTCAGTGATGATTCAAAATGCACAGGGAAAATGAATATAATTAATATAAATTATATTTATAGTATATAATATTTATATAATATAAAATAAGTATAATATTTGCAATATATATAGTTAATACATTTCCTTGTAGCTACTCCCCAAAATACTCTTACACTAGAGCACTATTCAAAGGTGATTAAGGGATGCACCCCGTTTGGTGTTGCACGACTAGTTGGTTTTAAAAAGAATCACGCACAGATTTGAGGCAATCTCATTAGTTGATCCATTAAATCTCATTGGTTCATTTGTTAATGAAAGGCAAAGATTTGACTGGGTGTGAACGATGCCCACATATGAATATGGTACCCCTCTTCCTGAACTCACCAGATCACAGATCACAAGGCAGAAATCAAACTCTAGTTGTAATTGACTTTTGCGAATGTCCTATTTCGCGAAGAGTGGACCTAATCTATTAGAAAATAGGGCTACCGTAACTCTCAAAACAACACGCAGGACACCAAGAGTAACACATTCATTGAACATCAGGGATAATCCATTGTTGCCCCAACGCTTGAGGCGTACATGTCCTAAAGAGGCCACTCCCTTTAAAACTTGCTAACAGCTCGCCCGAGATTCTGGCGTTTTAGAATCTCACTAAATGCTAGACTTATATGCTTTGTTCTTTTAGCCACCCGACGGTCAGAGTACAAATCATATTCTGGGTTGATCTACGGCAACACTGCGCCGTAAAGAGCTTCATGTGCGCTTCTTTATTTTTTTTTCAACGTTTATTTATTTTTGGGACAGAGAGAGACAGAGCATGAATGGGGGAGGGGCAGAGAGGGAGGGAGACACAGAATCGGAAACAGGCTCCAGGCTCTGAGCCATCAGCCCAGAGCCCGACGCGGGGCTCGAACTCACGAACCGCGAGATCGTGACCTGGCTGAAGTCGGACGCTTAACCCACTGCGCCACCCAGGCGCCCCATGTGCGCTTCTTTAAACAGAACCCACTCTGAAGTCTGTCCTTTCGCCTTTGCAAAGGACCCACGGGGCAGTCTTGTGAGTATATATCGGAAGGAGGGGTAGTCCATCATTGAGTGAATTGTGCTTCCCAGGGTCCATTATGCCATCCATCACCAAACCAAATTGTTGCTTTGATGATATATTAGTGCAATAACCTGCACAGGACATACCAATGATGTATTACTCAAGATGGCCCCACTTAGGAAAGCAAGGCTCCAGGAAGAGCCTGGGTAACCTGGGAGACGATTGGAAGGCTTCCACCAAGTCTCAAATCAGCCAGCAAGGCACTTTCCTAGGAGCAGAGAGAAATACCGGGTTTAAATTAAACCTCCTGTCATCTTTGTGATAAATCTGCAGCCCCGTTTGACCTTGGTGTCTTGGCTAACTCTAATTTGCAGGTACCATCTTGGTCAGTGGTAAGAAATGTGGGATTTTGCTCTGGGGAGTTTCTGAACCAGAAGATGGCCAAGCCCTGCTCTGCACATCTCTCTCTTAGGAAGGCTGTGGCACAGAATACCTTAGAGATTTTCCCATTAGTTTGGAATAATTGAAATCACCTATAATGATAATCTCATTGAACACATACTTGGCCTTCTCACATGGTGTGTCATTGCTTCTCCCGCTCTATAAAAATAGATTTATTCTCCTCCCTGTTTCCCTTCCCTCAAAATGTTTCATGTTATTAAAAACAGAAGATTGCTTGTCAAGTGTTTTATTTGCCACGTGTGTGGCGCCATTGATCATCTTTACTTGCCCAGTGTGCGCATGTGCACTTCATTAGCTGAACTCCACTCATCATGCTCACGTAAAAATGCTGCTAATTGGATTAACAGATATATAAGAACTAATTAAAACATAGCATTTACATCATAATAACTGCACTTGGTAAAAGAATACTGGGAGCATCATGGGATGTGAAAAGTCCACCCTACAAATTGTTCTTTATGGACATAATTGCTCTCGTGGTGGAGGGGAGATCTTTAGGCAGCATCTACAAGGGCAGAGGCATTCATCTCCATTTGGCCTTGAATTGGGCATATGATGGCCATGAAGGAAGCATAGCACAAAAGGTCCAGTCGTAAAGGAGGGGGGCATCCAGTCTAACCATTCCCAGAGTGCTTCTGGGAGTCAAGCTGGTCTGTGCGCTCTCTCCCCAGGCTTCCATCTCTGCCTCCAAGGGCATACAAAACAGGCTTCCTTCCCACACTTGAGTCCAGAGGATCCCTGAGCTGCGCTGGGTTCTAAGGAAAGCAGGCTAGAATGGCTGACCTATTGGATGGTGCTCTAGCGTGGTGATCACAGAGAATGTTCTACGTGAGTTAACTCAAAGATAACCACGGAGCTACCCTCTCGTGCTTCACTTTACCTGAGACAGGCACTCCAGTTTTAGAGGACTGGGAAATGATGCTCTGGGATCATCGGTATAACCTTCTCCTTCCCATCCGGGCTCTTTTCCTCTGCTACCTAGCTTCCTCTTCCTCTCTTCTTGGCTCTCAGCTGATCTCACTGCAATTTTTCGCATGGCCCATCCTGCTCCAGACTGCTTGTCATATCCGGTGTCCTAATAAAGCAGAGATTGAGAGAAGCAGGGAACAAATACACGAAGGTCTGTTACATCCATGGGTTCAGAACCTCGCAGTCCTGACACAGGACTGGGTGAGTCTCCGCTCTTCTGCCAACACAATAACTGTGCTGCTGGTGAAGCTGACGCTGATGATAATGGTGACGATGGCAAAAATAATGACAGAGGACATGAACCACAGTGCAATTCTGATCAAGGACGCTGAGGCACACATTCAAAGAATAATTCACCTCAGGGCACCTGGGCGGCTCAGTCGGTTGAGCGTCCGACTTCGGCTCAGGTCACAATCTCATGGTTCATGGGCTCAAGCTCCACGTTGGGCTGTGTGCTGACCGCTGGGAGCCCGGAGCCTGCTTCGGATTCTGTGTCTCCCTCTTCCCCTGCCCCTTCCCAGCTCACACTCTGTCTCTGTCTCTCTCTCTCTCAAAAATAAATAAACATTAACAAATTAAAGGTCGAAGAATAATTCATCTTGAAGAAGCAAGAGTTATTCCAGGCAGTCGAGGATGGTTCAAAGCATGGAACACAAAAAGATTGTAAAAACCTAACAGGAAGAGATTTACTTGTGCAATGCTGGTTTGCCAAGCTATAAACTGGTACAGTTCTTCCGGATAGCAAGTAAGCAACACTTGCGAGGAGACGTCAAACTCACAGAAGCAGAAAGTAGAATGTGGTTACCAGGGGCTGTGTGGAGGCAGAAGCAAGGAGTTGCTGTTCAATGGGGACAGAGTTTGTTTCACAAGATGAAAAAGTTCTAGAGATTCGCGGCACAGCAACGTACGTATAGTTAACACCACTGTGGCGTACGCTTAAAAATTGTTAAAATGGTAAGTTTCATGTAATATGTTTTTGACCACAATTAAGAAAATGAAACCCTATTGAACCAAGTACCTCCACAGATGAACTACTCTCTTGCCACAAAATGTTTGCTCGTGTCGTGCCGGCCTCTCGCTCCCGCTGGGCATGTCAGATCCCTCCATCGATGACTGAGTGGAGCCACGCGTCCCACTGTTTCACTGGAAGACTGTTAGAGCTGAGCATTCATGTGGCGTCCACCCAGCAACGTCCCGCCCAAGGCCACTGTTAGAGAGGTGTGCATTTGCCAACATTCCATAAGTGAGGAGGCTAAACCAGTCCTCTCAGCTTCCCCCACATGCTGCACTCCCCTCTGCTTCACCTTGGCAACCCCCATGAAACAAAGGAACAGAAGGCAAGTTTTCTGACCAGAGAGTGCCTAGCAGTCCCACCTTAATCTTTGAAAGCCCGACGTGTGTAACAGCAGCAGAGCCTACGCAACGCTTCGATCATCCCAGGTCACCTAGTCGTCCCACAATGGTGGGACTGAATCCTATCGGAAGGAACTGGTACATATGGTCGTTTCCCAAAAGACATCACTGGGGGCAACAGAGAACAGAAATGTATCAACAAGTGTCTGGGATTCTGATAGCGTTTTGCTTTAATGCCCTATGAGGGAGGGGGAAGCAGCCAGACAAATAAAGGCATCTGTCCGAGTTCACATCTAAGTATCTTTCAGTAGTGTATATGATTCATAACAACCCTTAATAAAGCCCTTCTCCATCTTTCCAGTTGGAGAATTGCTACATCCGCTGCACCGGCTTCAAAATTATTTGCTTGGCTTTTTATCACGGATCGTTTCACGCCTGTCTCCTCGACGGGTCGGAACACCTTCAAAGAGGAGACCTGGCCGCTGACCTTTTCTCGTGTGTTTCACGTATCATTCTTGGGAATGTGATGGGTGGGCCCTCCCGGGATCTGCGTGGGATCTCCGTGCCCACTTCTTCCAAGTGTGCCTCTCTTCGCTGCACGTGCCACAAAGGTAAGAGCGATCCTTTTACAGACCCCCTGGCAGCTAGAAAGGGGGGTGCGGATGAGGACCCAGCAGTTAGACGCACTCGCAAGAGATGTGGACAAGAGAAGGTAGACGGAGGCTACAGCTGACTGCTTTGAGGCTCTTGCCCTGGTTAGGTCGGGTCGTGGAGACACGGCGCTTAAGAGGCGGGGGTAGCAATAGCTGTCGGATGTCAGCGTCATGAAAACAGTAGTTCAGCGACAGTCTCTCATTCCCCCTCTATGAGTCTTTACGCCCAGCTGTGGAAGCACCTGCTCCCCGTATTAAATCTCTCTCTGCTTAAGCCACCTACGGGGCTTTTGTCTTCTACACTGAACCCTGAGTCACAAATGGTAAATTAGACTTGGTTGCTCCCTCTCAGAGTTTGCAGTCAAGCAAGGAGGTTAAAATATGGGAAATACCTAAGCACCCGCCCAAGGGGGAGTGTGTCAGGAATTATGGCGCATTAACGCTAAGGAAATAACTTAAGAGATATTTTGCTGCCATTAAAATTTATAAAAGTGAAGAGAAAGCATAAAAGGTATTTTATTTGCGAAGTGATGATCCGACAAATCAAACATAAAATTCTTACCATGATTACATGTCTATATTAAGTTTTATATGTGAATAAGTGTTATTAGTAAACCGAGAAATAAAATAATTGCTTTTGACTTGTGGTATCATATCTTCTTTGAATTGTGGAATTTTTTATGCATTCGAAGTTTCACTTAAAGATGACATAAACTGTTTTGATAAAAATAATTTTACAAAAATAGAGGAGTCGTGGCAGGCTCCATCAGAAAGTTGTAGAGATGAAGAAATGAACTGGAAAATAAACCAGTTTACATTTAGTTTCAAAGTTTTATTTATAAAACATTTAATATCATATTCTGCCTGTCATACATAACATTGTGCTTCTTGGCCATCAACATAGGTACCTATCGAATTGCTTTTCTTCAGGAAAAAAGCATCATAAATATATGTTCCTTGCACCACTCTGAGGACATCGTCCTGTTCACTTTCACAGATGTACTAACCTGCCTACACTCTTGTATCAGCTCAAAGTCCAACACGTTCCTGCCCACCCACTTGACACCGGGCAGACAGGTCCCAGAGAGGTTCAGGAATTTCTTAAAGGCGTGCCGTTGCTCGACAGCCCGCGGGGAATTAGATCCCAGGCCTCTCGATACATCCTCTGCTTGGCTGAAAAAGTGAGCAAAGGCTTACACCATTAAATCTAAAACACGCTCTTAGGTCAGAAATTGGGGAAAGTTCCCAATGGCAAGGGCTATTGAACGTCACGTCAAGTTATGCAAGGCAGAATTGCTAGAAAATTAAACGGCTTACAAGGAAAAACACACGTAGGGGAGAAGGAAAGGAAAACACAGGAGAAGAGGCCAAAACGAAACACAATGGAGTCTCATGCATTGATAACTGGATGTAACTAATTTAGCATTTGTCGCTTTATTTTTGCCTGGAGGGTAGGAAAATAATTGCAAATCTGTCCGATGTGAAAATATCTTTTATAATTTAAAACCCTCTGGCATTTCCTTACTTGGGAGTCAAAGAAAAAGGACAGAACTTTCCTTTTCTTTCCTCAATGTAATACAGAAACATTTCAGTGTAAAAGCATAAGGATCCCCAGAGATACAGGAAATGTCTGGGCAGCCAAGCACTAGCCCCTTCTAGGCCCCTGCCCTGCATCCAGCACTGGGGGTAGAGGCCCGACCGTATCAGGCAGCACAGGGGAACGGACACCTCTCTGGGCTAAGCAACCCGGAAGTGACAGGGGCATTTTCTTAGTGGCCTGTGGCATTGCTCAGACAGTCTTGGCTTGAAGAAGACCGGGAGGGCAAAGCTCTTCTCGGCGCCAAGAAGCTGTGACTCATGTCTCGAGAGTCGACTCACAGCAGCTGGTAAACCAAGAAGACGAAGCTCTCCGTGCCTGAGAAGGTCTCAGTCCATAGGCCAGCTGCTTCTGGGATACAAGTTCAGGTCACCCCCTACACCAGAAGTCTCAAGCGATAGCTCATGAGCCAAACTTAGCCTGCGGACGCATTTTGATGGACTTTCACCAAATTTCAAAGTCAAGTTAGTTATTGACATTTTACGATGTAGACTCTCACACACGCGTATGGTTTCCTGGCTTCTTTTGTAAAGGAGAAATTACCGACACCCTGGGCCCACTCCTCGAGGGGGCAGCGACCGTCGGCGGGGACCGAGGTGGGAGCTGCCTTCTTTGGATGGGGCGTGAATGTTTCAGTTTGCTCAAATCCTCACCACCCTCTCTATTCCTTGATGACCGGAGACTGACTTGCCCCATACGGGCGTACCTCGCTTTATTGTGCTTTGTCTTTTAGAACTTCACGAATACTGTATTTTTTTTTTAATACTGTATTTTTTAAAATAAATTGAAGGTTTATGGTGACCCCACATCGGACAAGTCTATTGGCACCATTTTTCCGACAGCATTGGTTCTCTTTGTGTCTCTATGTCACATTTCAGTAATTTTTGCAGTGTTCAAACTTCTTCCTGATTATTATATGTGTTATAGTGACCTGTGATCAGTGATTATGACTGTCTGAACGTTCGGATGATGATTAGCATTTTTAGCAATAAAATATTTTCAAATTCAGGCACACACATGGCTTTTTAAGACATAAAACTATGGCACACTTAGTAAACTACCGTAGAGTGTAGATGTAGCTTTTATATGCACTGGAAAACCAAAACAGCCATCTGACTCACTTTATTGTGGTACCATGGTGTTCTGGACCAGAACCTCAATATCTCTGAGGTATGCCTGTATTGGCTCAACTCGTTCCTTTACTTTTGGGTGCGAGATACTGTTAGGCATTAAAGTTTGTGACCCACACTCCGGTGCCTCCAGAATCGAATGTGCCAGAATCCAGTCCCTACAGGTTGTAAAAGGTCAAAGCCTCTATACTCAGTGTTGAACAAAGTTCGTGTATAATAAAAAAAAAAAAAAAAAAAAAAAAAAGGCAAGCTTACTGTGTAACCTTCAAGTCATTTCCGCATGCGGGTAGCAATGTGCTCATTCCTGAAACGGGGCAGAAGCCGTGGGTACTTTCTGAAGCCCCTCCTGATTCTAACATCCTAGGGCTAAATTACTTCACAGATCGCCTTGTTCCTAACTACCAACCTGCTAGAATTCAAATGTATTAAAGTCGGATTTCTTCTCCTGTCTGTGTTTGGCATTTGTTGAAATCTCTTAAGTATTTGAAAGCTCTCCTGTGGGGAATACGCTTAGAAATTCCCTGAGCTTGCACTGGTGGGTTAACAAGGCATAAAGAATTAGAAATCCATGGGATGAACACACCCGAGTTTGGGTAAACAGGATTAGGTAAATAAGATTAGGTACACGGGGCAAAGGCCCCCAGGATAGGACAAAGGTATAGGATACAAGAAGCTCTCCTGTAGGACTGGCGTGTCTTATAAAGAGGCCAGAGAGTCAATGGGCCTGAAAATTGAGCTTTTGTCTCTCCTTGGAATTCATTTGCTGTACGCAGATTTGAGACAGCTTGACATGGGAGAAATGGAGCCTGAAAGCCCTTCTGTATGAGTTCCTATATCCAGTGTTTCAGTCCTTCACTCGGGTGGCCCATCCGCCGAGGGCTAATACACACGACCCATGGCCCTGGCGCTCATTCAGAGCACTGGGTGAGGAGGGGACACTCAGGTGACTGAGTCGGTTGCGTGTCAGATTTCAGTTCAGGTCATGATCTCGAGGTTTGTGAGTTCCAGCCCCGCATCAGGCTCTGTGCTGACAGCTCGGAGCCTGGAGCCTGCTTCCGATTCTGTGCCTCCCTCTCTCTCTCTCTCTGCCCCTCCTCCGCTCATGCTCTGTCTCTGTCTCTCTCTCTCAAAAATAAATAAAATATTTAAACAACAACAACAACAAAGCCCTGGGGGAGGAAGGAAGAAGGTAGAGGGCACCACTCTTGCAAAGAGCTTTTGGGGGAGGCTGCTGATGAAAAAGAAGGTTCCATAGAACATCACAGATGTATTCTACCTCACGTAAAAACATTTTTCTGGAAAGTAATGTCCTTGACTTTTTTTCCCTTCAAAAAACGCCCAAGAGTACAATACGTCTTGCGGCTTGTTACTACTTATGCAGCATGTGGTAAAATATGAGCTAAAAGGTATAATTCCAAAATGCACAGCACAATAGATCTTCTTTCCCTGGAATGAATTTATTTGGTCATTGCCCAAACTCAGGTCTGTTTTCAATGACTCTGGAATACACGGTTCTGACAAGGAATTGAAAATGAGGCTGAGAAGTGCTTCAAATTAAATGCGGCGTCAAATGAGAAAATGTTTTTCAGCACTAAAAAACCTAACGAGAAGAGTGGAATCTAGCTTTGGAACTTCCATATACTTAGTTTTGCACTTAGAGTGCTGATCACTACAATATACAGTTAAAAAAAAAAAAAAAACCACCACCACAACTTAATGTGTTTATCTGTACCCATGAATCATTCTAAATGATAGTAGGTGAGGCAGTTGTTTTTAAATACAAAAAATTGGAAAGTTTCTAAATATTAACTTCAGTGCACGTAACGTGTTAGATCAACTTTTTTTCTGAAGATATTTTTTTCTTGAGAAAAATGTGTAAACTACTTTGTGGCTCCCTTGCAAATGGAAATGCTTGTAGTATAAATTTTATCTACTGAAGTTATCAGGAGCATTTGGGCTAAAAATGATTTATGTCTCTTGTGCTTCTTCAGATCTGCTTTGCTTTAGCTTCTCTGATATATATCTGCCGTCAACAAATCACTGGATCATCAGGATCAGGGGTGCACGGTTGCTTCTAAAAAAAAAAAAATGCTTCCAGAAACAGTATAAAGATCTCGCCTGATGCTTTAGTCACGGTAACAGAGCTAACCCAGGATCCTTTTGCTTTAAGGGAAAGCTGAATTGAACACAGTCCATGAGCTAAGTGAAATTGAATTGAAGACAATTTTCTCCTGTTCTGCCATTTTTATTCCATTGTTACTTGATAAAAATGAGAATTGGCTGTCTGCAGAAGAGCTATGTGTTAAAGAGACAATCGGGTGTGCGAGTGGGAAATCATCCCTCCTGGTTCCTCATCAGGAAAATGAGCATATCGGGCAAGATTATCTCTAATGTCACTTCAAGTTCTAAGTTTCCTTGACTCGCTGGCTATTTCCCTAACGTCCTCACAATTCACAAGAGAATTAATCTGCCTTCCCTGATACTGGAATTAGTTTCCCAAGCATTTCTTTAATTGTACCATCACCAAAATTCATGCTTCTCTAAATACAGAGATCTTACTTTTCATACACTCGATTTTCACATTTCCTCCTCTTTCAGTAGTGACCTATTTTGATGAAGGGTTCATGGTTGCCTCTAGGAGTAGGTTATAAAACACACAATCTAAAAAAAAGAAATGCATTTAAAAAATTATATCGTCTAAGCACTTTGTGAGGAGTAATGAGGATGAAAATGATCGTTTACCTTATTGAGACAAAAGTGAGGATCTTGTGTGTGTATCTCGTGGGAACACCTCGGGGGCCTTTACTGCAGGAAATGCAGGTTTGGTCTGGACTCTTCCTCAATCGTCCACATTTTTAATTGTGACTGAAGAGAAGTCATGGACATGGCTTTGTTGAGCCTCAAGATCATGTCTAGATTTTTTATGGGTTTCCATAGTGTCAGGGGATGGAATTGTCTCTCAAGTCCCACAAGTAAGATTACTTTTGGGAGGGTGGTCTGGATTATGCTTGACCTGGCCAGCTGGGTGATTTATTTTCTGCATGCCCAGCAGTAAGCTATCTAGCTCCACTCTGCTTATCACCTCACCTACAAGGGGCAGTGATGGTGTCATTGACATCCTGCCGGATTATTGGACAGATTAAATGAGGAATCACCTGTGAAGTGCCAGACTCATTGTTCAGCACACACATATTTCAGATATCAGAATTTATCACTGGGTGCCTGGATGGTTCAGTCAGTTAAGCATCCGACTCTTGGTTTTGGCTCAGGTCACGATCTCATGGTTTGTGAGTTTCAGCCCCACATCGGGCTCTGTGCTGTAAGCTTGAGATTCTCTCTCTGTCTCTCTCTCTCTCTCTCTCTTTCTCTCTCTCTTTCTCTCCCCTTCCTGCTCTCTCCCTCCCTCTCTCTCTCTAAAAATAAATAAACTTAAAAAAAAAGAACTTACTATTAACTAACCTTCTGGACAAAGGTCTTAGAAGCTCCCTTTAAAGAGCCTAGTTCCTTCTCCAGTCCTGAAAGAAAGTCCATGAAGTGCTCCCAGTCTTGTGAACCTAATGTCTACAGCACCTTGAGGATCTTTATATGTAATGTAAGAGGCCTTTCAAGAGAGCTGTTTATTAGTCACATTTGAGATCTATTAATAACATTAATAATTATTCATGGGGGATAAAGGTAATCAGGAAACAAACTGATTGCTGGTTCTCTCAGAAAGGACACATCAAGGCCATGATGACATGAAATGCATCACCTTGTTGGGAGGAATTAAGCACCAAAACTACTAAATTAAGAATGGGGCTGAATGTTTGGAGTCAAGGGAGAGTGAAGCCAAGAGACCCACATCTGTCCACATTCAAGCCATTGAGACTTGGTCAGTTCTTAAAACCTGGCTATGTTGGGCAGATGGGCCACTTCTAGAGTTTTCTAAGGGGTCTACCTCTCCCTCATGCATTCTCCATTCACGTGTGCACTCATTTGTTCCTTCACTCACTCAATACCTGCCAGGCCTCCAACCACAGGCCAGGGCCTATATTTTATGTTGGGAATATGGTGAAAGGCAATAGACCCGATCTCTGTCTGAGTGGATAGCTTCTCCCTTCAGGAGGCTGCTATTGCAAAAATAATAACCACACAAAGAAATACATGGTTATAAATTACAATACATACTATCAAGAAAAAGGACAGGGTGTTACGAGAATAGCAGGGGGACTATTTCCTGAAGGAGATCAGTGAAGCCTGCCCTGAGGACTGACTTTCAAACAGACCTGAAGAAAGAGTAGGTCTGGGTAGGCAAATCTTGGAGGAAGAATATGCTGGGCAGATGGCCTTTATAGGTGGAGAACCTGATGGCTTTCTTTGAGGTAGAAGATTGCCAATGTGTTTGGGGCTTGGGAAGGGCCCAAGAGCTGGAGGTAAGGTCACAGTCACAGTGGTGGTTAGGAGCCAACCAGCAGGGCCTTGAGGATATGGCATGCATGTGTGGTTTTCTCTTAGGTGTCAACAGAATCAACTCAAGGAAGAGAATAATCTCAGCAGAACTGTAGTTTAGAAGATTCCCAGTGGCTTTCATACAGCATGACAAGCAAGGTTGGGGGCTCAGATGGGAGAGGAATCCAGGTAGTGGGGAATGTGCAACAGAAGCAGAAATTGTTAATTATTATTTTTGTTTTTCAGTCCAGCCCCTTTCCAGACTACATGGGAGGGGCATCAAGGTTACCCACTGTCCCAGAGAGCCACGGGTCTAATTCTAACCAGGTCCAGAATAGCCTCTTCAAACCCCTTCTGGATTGAGAGGTTTGTCACATCCCGAGCCCTTGCAAATCAGAGACCATCAACAGGGTTCATTCAGAGACCATTCCTTCAGGGATGGCTGTTCTGTTCTTAACTCCCAATCTAGCACTGATTCACCCTTTTCCCAATTGCTCACTAACTCAAAAAAAGTGGGAAGACAGCTTATTTCATTGGTGTCTACTAAAACAGGGCAAGTTGACTGAGGATTGAGATGCAAAGAGAAAATTCAATCTACTATTCAGATGGCCTTGTCCATCAGCTAGGTCACGGTCAGGAAACAGGAACCATTCCAGTTATATTAGCAGGAGAATTTAACACAAGCATTGTTAGCCAGGCATTATAGAACTGAAAAAGGCAAAAAGTAAACACTAAGGGATAGAGCTTGGGGAACAGATGGAAGCTGTCGGAACTGTCAAATCTTAGAAGTTTGGAGGAGAGTCTTTCAGGGGATGGGACACAGACCTTTGAGGAAGAGAGTCACTGCTTGGTTGGTGGGGCAGGTGTCCCTGAGTGGAGCATGCTGAAGCCAATTGTCTAGATGTTGGAAAAACTGCAAAATGACGTCAACTTCTTCTGGAACAAAGTAATGCTGATTGGCACAGGGAAGAGGCCCTTCTCTATCCTGTAGGCTTGCTGCCTCCCTCTAGTGCTCCCTAGTGGTAGTGGCCAACAGGGATCGGCAAGCAAAACAAATCTGCAGAGTCCCAGGGCCTAGATCACAAACCAGGGAAAAGAGAGGTTGTGCGGCTGAGAGACAAGAGCTCTATTACTGGCAGAGTCCCAAATGATCATCTGGCAAAGTGTAACCCCTAAGTCCAAATTTTAAAATATTTTTCATTGTTTTGTAGAGATATATGCGTGTGCATTCATACCTACATTTCCAGACGGGTATATAGATTAAATACATGACAGATGATACTATGCATAAAATATTACTTTTCCTTATTACCTAGTAAATATGCCTGCCTCCAGCAGGTCATTAAGTACCTAGAGCATATAAAGAACACTAACAACTCAATAAAAAGAGAACCCATTTTATTTTATTTTTTTTAACGTTTATTTATTTTTTTGGGACAGAGAGAGACAGAGCATGAACGGGGGAGGGGCAGAGAGAGAGGGAGACACAGAATCAGAAACAGGCTCCAGGCTCTGAGCCATCAGCCCAGAGCCCGACGCAGGGCTCGAACTCACGGACCGCGAGATCGTGACCTGGCTGAAGTCGGACGCTTAACCGACTGCACCTCCCAGGCTCCCCAGAGAACCCATTTTAAAAAGGGTCAAAGGATCAGAATAGACATTTCTCCAAAGAAGATATACAGATGACAAACAAGCACATGAAAGTATGACCAACATCATTAGTCATTAGGGAAATGCAAATAAAAACCACTTACCTACTAGGGTGGCTAGAATCAAAAAGGCAGATGTGACAGGTGTTGGCAAGGATGTGGAGAAACCGAAGCCCTTGTCCACTGGTAGTGGAAAAGTCAAATGGTACAGCCACTTTGAAAAACAGCCTGGAGATTCCTCAAATAGTTAAAGAAGAGAAATACAGCATGTCCACACAAAAACTTGTACATGAATGTTTATGGCCGCATTATTCATAAGAGGCAAAAGGTGGAAACAAACCAAATTCCCATCAACTTATGAATGGATAAAGGTGGTATATCCATTCAATGGAATATTATCTGGCCGTAAAAAGGGATGAAGTGCTGATTCATGTCACACATGGATGAACCTTGACAAAAGGATGCTAAGTGTAAGAAGCCAGTCACAAAAGCTCGCATATTTTATGATTCTATTTATATCAGGTATCCGGAATAAGCAAATAGAGATATAGAGTAAGCTAGTGGTTATCTAGGGCTAGGGGTGGACCTGGGGGCTTGAGAGGTGACGGCTAAGGGGTACCAGGTCTCTTTTGGGCATGATGAAAATGTTCTAAAATTGATTGTGATAATGGTTGCACAACCCTGCATTTGCTAAAAACCATTGAATTGTACATTGTACATTTTCAGTGGGTGAATTACATATGAATAATCTCAGTAAGGCTGCTACTGAAAAATAAAAAAGACATGAAGACCTAAATGCTTCCAGGCATGTTTACCTGAAGAGAAAAACAACAGGAAACCCAGTGATAATTACTCCGCAAAAGTCATATTTAGGCTTTCTCTTCTTTAAGTTAAGAAGAAGCTTTTAAACATTTTGTTCCAAATCCCATAAGTATCAAGGGCGGATTAAAGAGTCAGAGCTATCCAATTCCAAAAACAAAATTTCTTGATCAGAGTCAACCCCATCTTCTAGGATTCTATAGTTTCCTCCAGGGTCTCTGTGTACAGTTGGGCCATTTGTACAGGGGACAATTTTGCCCAACCAAGGGGCCAAGTGGAGGCAAAGTCCCTTCCCAAATTGCTTACCAAACTCTGATGTGCCTGGCAGGGGAAGGGGCCTTCTTCCTTGCTTCAAGACTTTATTTACTCACAGTGACATGAATTCAGTGCCTGACCAGGATCTGTCATCCCTTGTGTTCTTGTTGTGATCTAACTATGTTATAAACTACACAACACAGTGCCTCAATTTTTATTTTAATCAATCATGTGTTTTAAAGAAGTTAAGAGGAGGGGCGCCTGGGTGGCTCAGTCAGTTGGGTGTCCAACCGCGGCTCAGGTCATGATCTCATGGTTGGTGAGTTCGAGCCCCGTGTTGGGCTCTGTGCTGACAGCTCGGAGCCTGGAGGCTGTTTCAGATTCTGTGTCTCCCTCTCTCTCTGCCCCTCCCCCACTAACTCTCTGTCTCTCAAAAACGAATAAATGCTAACAAAAATTGTTTTAAAGAAGAGGAGAAATTTTTCAAAAAATATATACCCCCATATTTACCATTTCCAGCACTCTCCATTTCTTTTCACAGACCCGTTTTCCATGTGATGTTTTCCTTCAACCTGAAGAATTTCTTTTAACATTTCTTATATTGCAGTTTTGATGGTGAAAAATTCTCACAATTTTCATGTATCTAAATACATCTTTATTTCTTTTCCTTTTGGAAGAATACTTTCACTGGATACAGAACACTGGACTGACCATTTTTCTTTTGGTACTTACAAAATATCATCCTATTATCTCTTTGCCTCTATTGATACTAATGAAAAGTTTGCTGGTTTTTATATTATTGTTTTCTTGCATGCAATGTGCTTTTTTTCTTTTTGACTGCTTTTAAGATTTTCCCTTTATATTTGTTTTCTTGAAATTTAGCTATGATGTACTTAGATGATTTTTTTTTTTCGTGTATCCTTCCAGGAATTTGTTGATCTTCTTGGATCTATAGGCTTAAGATTTTACCAATCTAGAAAATGTTAGCCCTTATTTCTTCAAATATATATATATTTTTTTGCTCCATTCTCTCTCCTCTTTGTCTGGGACTCCAGTTACAGATCAGTTAGAATCCTTGATATTGTCTCAAAGGCCACTGAGGGTCTGTTAATTCTTTTCTAATCTTTTTTTCTTCTTTATTCTTTAGCTTTGAGAATTCCTCTCCATTTATCTTCACGTTTAGTGATGCTTTTTCTGCTGTCTTCAATCTATTTTGAAACCCATTCTGTGAATTTTATATTTTAGGTAGTATTGTTTTCAGTTCTAAAATTACAATTTTGTCCCTTTTGGAGTTTCCATCTCTCTCCCAAGACTCTTTATCATCACAATCATAATACTATGTTTTCCTTTAACTCTTGAATATATCTCTAATAACTCCTTTTAGATACCTACAAACTAATTCCAACATTTAGATCACACATGGGAGGCTCGGTTTCTATTGCCTTTCTTTCCTCTTGATTGTGAGTCACACTTTCGTGTTCCTTCCTCTATCTAGTAATTTTTTATTGTATGCTGAACAATGTGAAAACCCTGGATTTTGTTATGTTTCTTTGAAGATTGTTGATTTTTTTTTTTTTTTCTCGCATGCAATAAACTTGGATAAACTCCAGTCTCTGCCCTGGGGTGGGCAGGAGCTAAAATTCCCACTCATTTCTTTCAACCTTTCATTTTTTGCTGTCTGTCAGGTCTCTTGGTGTCTTTCCCCAGGCATATGTAGTTCAGGAGTCAGCCAAGCATTTGAGTGGAGTTTATGTTCAGATTTTGAGTCTCCTCCCTCTCTATTTCAGGGTATCCTCTCCTACTTTTACAGCTACCCTTGCAAGGCTAAGTTCTATTTTTTTTTAATAGTCAAGGCAGTAAATCTGTGGATTTCTGTTTCTACTTCTAGCTACCTCACATGGTGAGAACTGGGGAGTGCCCTCAAGTAAAAGGCTGCATCGATACCAATCTCACTCAGTGAATCCCCACTTTCTGACTTCTTTTGATCACTTTCTAATTATTCAAATGAGATTTTAAAACTATTTATATTTTAAAAATATTTTATAATTGTTATATGTTGATAAGGCCTAAAACAAGCTACCCCATAGTTATTGAAAGCAGAAATTTTGGTTCACATTTTTAAATTTTTATTTATTTATTTTTTTAAATTTTTTTTTCAACGTTTATTTATTTTTGGGACAGAGAGAGACAGAGCATGAACGGGGGAGGGGCAGAGAGAGAGGGAGACACAGAATCGGAAACAGGCTCCAGGCTCTGAGCCATCAGCCCAGAGCGTGACGCGGGGCTCGAACTCACGGACCGGGAGATCGTGACCTGGCTGAAGTCGGACGCTTAGCCGACTGTGCCACCCAGGCGCCCCACACATTTTTTAATTTTTAAAATATTAGAACACAGCCCTCTAAAAATTGTCCTAAGTTTTTTTTGAAGATTATTGTTATTTTTATATTTAAATTTTTATATTCTGAGCATCAGTAACTGAGGTTTTAGTTTTATACTTAGGCTAGCACTGGGTACTATAAAAATTTTAACACTCAGATTTTAAAATGTTATGTTGTTACATTTATTTGCATTTCTTTAATTATACACAAGATATTCCTAAGTTACTCAGCAGACTTTCTTTGTCATGAACTCCACATTTATTCTTTTTGCTTGATTTTCCATTGGGTTGTCTATCTTTCATTTATTTTATGAGCTTTTTGTAAATTAAGGAAATTAGCCCACAATTTGTCATATGAGTCACAAATATTTCTTCCTAATTTGTCATTAGTCTATTGACTTTACTTAAGATATTCTATCCATACTGAAAATTTACTTTTATAAGTAGTAAAATCTCTCAATTTTCTTTTATGGTTTTGAGTTCTGCACCCTGCTTAAAAAGGATTTCCACATAGTGTGATTATACATAAATTTGTGTGTAAGAGTTTTTTTTCTTTGTCTTTTAGGGCTTTTTATTTTATTTTATTTTGCTCACTCTTCAATCTGTTTAGAAGTGATTATGATGTAAGAAATAAATAGAAATCTCTCTCTTTCTCCCTCTTTTGCTTTCTTTCTAAAGGCCAGTCTATAGTTACACTTTTTAATAAATAATCTTTCTTTTCTCTGTTTATTTGAAGTGTTTACCTATATTATACAGTAGCTCCCCCGCCTTGAAACACATCCCCAATGGATGCCTGAAACTGTGGATAGCACCAAACCCTACACGCTATGTGTTTTCTTATACATATACACCCATAATAAAGTTTAATTTATGAGTTAAGCACAGTTTAAGATGTTTACAAAAACAGTTATAAAGCAGAACAATTATAGCAATGTGCTATAATAAAAGGTCTACATGATGAGATGAAGGAGGTGAATGGCACTGGCATTGTGGGATAGCCTGAGGCTACTACCAACCTCCTGATGATACGTCAGGATGAGGGTCATGTGGTTCCAGACCACGGTTGACTGCGGGTACCCGAATCGTGGGAAATGGAACCATGAAGTGGGGAGACCACTGTATCCTGAGTTGCCTTTCGAGTTTGATCCTTTTGTTAATCTACTGCTCCATTCTGCGTTCGTCCCTTTTTCATCACCAAACTATGTTCGTTATCGGGACTTCATTTAACATTTAACACCCATCAGGGCTACTCTTGAGGAGCAATTATTTGAAATGTAGTATACTTTAATAGTCCACTTCTGCAAACATCTTTCTCCATTTCTTTATTTTCATTACAGTCATTAAGGTTGTCTGGCTGTAGCAGGTCTCCGCTTTCTGCTGACAATGCTTGCATGGCCACTCACGTTGTTCCCCTACTCTCTCGTGTCATGGGCTCTGGATCCACCTCTCAGAGCTTTCTGCCAGTGAAAGATGATGGTGACACTTTTGGAGAGAAGAGCATGTTTTGGAGTACCCAGGCAAACTGCCCTCCCCTATAAATAACATCAATTACATTCCCCAAGTCCAATTTTTAAGCATAATGAAAATAATTCTAATATTACAAAAATAAAAGATCTGTGGAGTCTAACTCTTGCTGTTATCTTTGTATTGTATTGTATTGTATTGTATTGTATTGTATTGTATTTTTTAAGTAATCTCTCCATCCAATGTGGGGCTCAAGCTCATGACACCCTGAGATCAAGAGTCGCACACTCTACTGACTAAGCCAGTCAGCTGCCCCTTCTTTGGAGTATATTTCAGTCATAATACATGATCATCATCAAAGTTCAGTTGAAAATAATTCAACATAACCATAATAAACTCATTCACTAAGTAAATGAATATGACAAATGTTCTACAAACTATAATGTAGTTATAGATCAAACTGAAATGTACTAGAAATTAGAAACGTAGAGTAAAAGCATTTTTATATGATTATAGACTTAAAGACAATATTGTTTTGTATGCATTTGGGAGGTTTCTTTTTTTTTTTTTCATTCCAACACAAGATGTTTGTTTGCTGACATTTATTCAGACGCAGAGGCATTCCCACTAGACAGTACAAACGAGAGGCTGGGAAAGGCACAGCTAAATTAGCTATAAATGTTCAGAGGAATTTTATTTTTAAATGAAATCTACTTCTTGATAGGATGAGTGAAAACATGGAAGTTAAAAGGAATTAGAGATCAAACAAAATAAATAAAAGTACATATTGAAATCTGAGGAGGATGAGAGCCATTTTTCCTGTTGATAGTTAATATTTTCACTTTCTATTCAAACCCGGCCCCAAGAGAAAAATAAGGCAGAGTTTCAGTAGCAGCAAATAAAATGTAATAAACTGATAGGAGTGTATTAAGAGAGCAATCCACACCTGCAAAGGTGATTGATGACTGAAATCTTATGAAATCAAGAAACTGAAATGTCAAGCAATAGAATGATTTAAAAAAAAAAACTATATATGCGCAAATAAATTTATGTATATGCAAATGTACGTCTATGCACATGTGTTTATAGACATGCATGTGTATTTATAAATAGATGTACATACATTTTTAGTTTTATCTACTATTGCTTTTAAAAATGACCCTTCATATTTTCATTTTTCCCTAAGGGGTATGTTACCTTTTAAAAACACTTTTAGCTTTTAAAAATGCCACTTACCATAATAATATCGATGTGCCAATATTACTGAAATACAACGTAAAGGCACAGGAAACAACTGACAGCGGGAGATACTGCTTACGTGTAGATCCCTTTACCTTTTTAAAAAAATCTTACCTCAAAAATGGAATTCAAATGGGGGCGCCTGGGTGGCTCAGTCGGTTAAACGTCTGACTTCAGCTCAGGTCACGATCTCACCGTCCGTGGGTTCGAGCCCCGCGTCGGGCTCTGTGCTGATGGCTCAGAGCCTGGAGCCTGCTTCCGATTCTGTGTCTCCCTCTCTCTCTGCCCCTCCCCTGCTCATGCTCTGTCTCTCTCTGTCTCAAAAATAAACATTAAAAAAAAATTTTTTAAAAATGGAATTCGAATGATTGGCTCATCAACTTTAAAATACGAATATACGTCAAGAGTACTTTTAGCCGTTTTCTAAAACAATAGACCACAAGTTTTCCATAAATAGTATTTAGGCAACTGTCTGTACAAGTGTCTATCTGTACTTCACAAAAAAAAGTACTCAGCACCCTGAAGGGTGCCAGGTAACAGCGACAGCCTGCTTCCCTTGTATCAAGTATGATGCCGGGGTGCCTGGGTGGCTCAGTCGGTTAAGTGTCTGACTTGGGCTCAGGGCATGATCTCACATTCATAGGTTTGAGCCCCACCTCAGGCTTCGGGCTGACGGCTCAGAGCCGGGAGCCAGCTTTGGATTCTGTGGCTTCCTCTCTCTCTGCCCCTCCCCCACCCACACTCCATCTGTCTGTCTCTCAAAAATAAATAAATGTTGAGTAAATATTTTTTTAAAAAAGTACGACGGCAAAGATTCTGAGAGTTACCCGTTGCGTACATATTAGATTAAGCCATCACATTGTATACTAAAAAGAATACACGGCACCAGACGGCCCCCATCAGAAACACAGCTCTGTGGGTGGGCACCGTTGGGAGGGAACAGAAAAGGGAGGAAAAGAAAAAGCAGAAGTGAGTGTCAGCTGGCAGTGGATGGAAGGATCTGCCAGCCTCCCGGCTGCCAGAAATGACCCCATTGAGAGATTATAACTTCCATTGGCTGATGTTGGCCACTGGGGGCAAAGAAGGCAGATCCATACCATAGAAACACTCTAGCCATACCCACTCGGCAGGGGCAGCAAGAGCCCGAATCCAGAGATTACTAGAAAATCACGCTGGGGAACACAGGGAGAAATTCTGAAATAGACAGTGTTGGGGCCCCCGGGTGGCTCAATCAGTTAGGCATCCGACCCTTGATTCCTGCTTAGGTCATGGTCTCGTGGTTTGTGGGATCAAACCCCCCATCAGGCTTTATGCTGTTGGTGTGGAGCCTGGTTGGGATTATCTCTCTCCCTCTCTCTGTACCCGCCCCCCCCCCAATAAATAAAAAGCATTTTAAAAAATCTTTAAAATAGACAGTGATGATCTGTTCCCCTGGGGCCTTTCAAATGCTGGCTTTTCAAGCAAGACTCCCTTCCCCCTAAATTCCCTTTGAAATCAGAGCGTTTTGCTGCACTACTGTTTCCAACGTTCCCCATATTATAGCATTATCCATAAAACATGAGGAAAACCTGGCCCCAAATAGAGTGATGTGTGTGCCGCTGCTATGGGGCCGGGTGAGGACTGAAGCGTTCTAGTCCTCCCCAGGGTGCTCCGTGACTCAGCAGAGGACTGATGATGAGACAGCAACCACCCCAGAATCTTGAAGGCGTTTTCCAAGCACCCGTCAGCCACTCTTACACCTCTCCTACTTTTAAAGGTCCTAGAAGGCGGGAAAAAAAGGCCACTTCTTTGTCCTAGAAGTTGGGGCCAATGCAGAACCCATCCTCCTGGGCAGCTGTCCCTGAGCCATCTAGCATCTGTTCTGTTCTGCTCCTGTGTGGGTGGCTTGGCCTTCCTGCCTGGTGAGTTCCAGCCTGATTGCCAGAGAATTCCAGCAGAGACGGAAGTCGGTGCTAATGTGAAGTTTTCACAGGACGAGGGCCAGCTGGGTGGGGTGGGGTGGGAGGAGCGAGGGGGAGGATGTGTCAAATGAAGCCGGAAGTCACTTCATAGAAGCCACCCGAGGAAAAGGGCCAGGACCAGGAGCGTCCCAGCTGGACCTGCTTTGTGTCTGCCTTGCACCAACATTTCAGAAGTGCCTCTCCCACCGTGACGTGCCTTGGCCGTACATTTTAATTCCTGCCTTCGATTAAACATTGATCATAATGTGTCACTCCATGATGCTTCATGAAACGAGAATTCTGCCGTTACCTCTGAAAAATTTGATGACAGTCCTCTGCAGAGAAATTGATCAAACAGTGGCTCAATGGCCAGGAAGGCGGACGACTTGTAGGGGGTGCCCGTATCCCGGGCATTAAGAGCTCCAAGGGGGGCCACGATTTAACGAAAACACCTCCGGACTATACCTGCTTCATCCAGAAAATAAAGCAGGGCTCGCCCGACCACATGTTTTGTCCTCTTTACTTGAATGTCAGACCTGCCCGGAGAAGCCTGGGCTTCGTTTGGTTTCTAGAAAATACACATTTTACACTCTTCCCTTCTCCGTTTGCATCAAGGTTAAACTCTATCGTTACTGGACTGGTATAAAGCACAGGACCGATTCTGACCCGGAAATGAGAGAAACCACAGAAGTTCACATGTTCAGAACTCTGGTCCTGAGTTTTTAAAAGACCCATCTCGTGCACCGAATACTTGCATTGGAGGATGCTACGTGGTTTCATTTATTTACCAGCCCTCATTTCCCTAGTGCCAAAAAGTGGGTGCCACTCTGTTCACAGGCAAGTCCAGGAAGCTGTGTAGGGGACATTTGTGGCTTCTCAGATTTGACATTTACAAATAAGCATGCCATTCACATGGACTTGCACATTATAGACGATTTCTGGCTTCCATTCTTAATAGAACCGCAGATTTCTGGAATCAGCGTGTAATGAATGCATTACAAATCTATGCACCTCTCAAGCAATTTTGGCACTGATGTGACTTCTAAATTGTGAGTTCTTCACTTCTGATTCCTGTATTTGCATATCTGTTCAAATCCAAATGATTAAAAAGGAGCTATCAAGGTTGATAGGCCTAAAATTAGACTTGTCTGTTCATTTTGAACGTACACATTAATATAGATGTCTCCACTTCCTATTTTTTTCTGAACCTTCAGTGAAGGAGAATGAGGTCCGTCAACAGTTTGAGACATTTTATTTCTTTTCTTTCCCGAAAGAGTCACTAACAGCATGTAAATCAATCAGTGATGAAAAGCCGCTCCACTCTAGAAACATGTACAGACATTTTTAAAACCACAATTTTAGGAAAGAGTACATTTCTACCAACTAAATTATTGTAGGTGTTTTTAAAAATCAATTTACTTAATGTGACTAATCCATGGTAAAACATATTTGAACACTTGTCTTTAAGCCCACAAATGCATTCTGATTGTGTCATCATTCATGGTAATTTCCCATACATTTAGTCACCAGGAAAATGACTATGAGAAACACTTTTTTTTTTTTAAGTCTTCTTGTTTGTTTAAAAAAGAGTAATTAGTTATTTAAAGGAATTGTGCTATATTTATGGACCCTTCTTTGAAATGCAGTGTGCAGAAATAACACGCCATAAATAATCGCAGGGCTTTTTGAAAAAAAAAAATTACTTTGTTTTCCCACATCTTCAAGGCAGTGGGGGATGTGCAGGACCCATCCTGCCTTTCAAGGGATGGGACACTGGCCAGAACTTTAGGGCTGATATGCTAAGTCTGGCGACATGTGTGCTTTTCAATCATGCCTCAGATAAAATCAGAACCAGAAGGATCCAGTCTGGTTTTTGACAGCTATTTAATCAGTTACTGTCCAGGATACACGATATGGCTGTTCACTTTTTCCAGGAAGCAGCAATTTTGGAACGAGCCGAATAAGGCACATCCACCTTTTGCTTAAGCAAAGACTAAGCCCTGTGACCTTTCTTTGAGAAATGACACTATTGTCAACTAAACCATTGTCGCTGCCGCCTTCAGAGAATTGAGGTCTGTTTGGGAGGTCCCGCCTGCCCGAGCTACTCGCAGAATTACAGTCATGCACATGGCAGGAAGTTAAGACCGCAAAGGTTCAAAGGTGTTTTGGGTTGTTCATTCCAAGCTGGGACCGACCTTTGTGTTCAGTAATTTGAGCACCTCTGCTTTTAAAGAAAGGTACTTGGAAGATAAAACCATGATTCCTTCAAGGCAGATTCTGGACCCCAGGTAACTTCTTGAAAGAATTTTTGTATCCATTTTGCTTCGACTTGATGAGAGCCCTAATTATCCCCACCCCCCTTGAGTGATTAATTGTTGGAAAGGAGAATCCTGCCATCTGGGATGTCAGCTCACCAACAAAGAGTGATTCTTAGGGTGAGCAATGAAACTGTGGCCGTGTTCAAGCCTCTCATTCTCTGGTCTTCCGTAGCATCAATGAAGGTGACTTGCAGATTCAGTTACCTGGCTAGCCTGTGCTGAGGGGCTCCCCATTAGGGACAAATGATGCAATAGCTCCCCAAAAGTATCCAACTGGGCTATTAAGTACTTGGAAGGCGATGCCAGCTGCTCCCTTGAAACAAGGCATGTTCTGGCATCCACACCCTGCTGTGTCTCTCCATAGAATTAGACAAAGAATCTTTCCCTACAGCACAAGAGGGATTCTTTTTCCACCCATATCCTCCACCGTGACCCCCAGTGTCTGGGAATTCTACCTCCCTCTAACAGTAGGTTACAGACACTCAGCTGTATACACTTTTGGGTTCCCACGCAAAATCATTCTCCTGCTACTTAATACGGTAAAGTGATCCTTGGGTCCTAACTCAGGTAGGTGTTGATCTAATGTTTAGATCAGCTATTTGACAGGAACGGGTCAGAAGATATGGTCGCAGCACTTGCTTTATAAAAACACAGTCACTTCTAGCAGGTTTTGAAGCTTAGATAGGCAGGGATGGAGGGGCTGGTAATTAATGCAGGGGTGAGGTGTGGTAACTGCTGAGAATAGAGCCCCCAGTCGCTTAAAGGACTTTCATGATAATTCGTGAACTTTGCTGATCCTTACAAAGCATTAGATTCAACATGTTATTGGAAACAAGCCAATGCATCCTGAGAATTGAAAAGTACCAATTACTGAGCAAGGCAGAGATGACGTACGGGACTAAAGATAGACGGGTTGCTTGAAAATCCATATAAGAGAGTAATTACAGCTCTCAGTCCCATCTGGTGTTTCTGAGACGCTAGACCCCTAAAAGAAAGGACATTTAACTTCTTTTTTTTTTAAAGTTTTTTTAATGTTTTTATTTACTTTTGAGACAGAGAGACAGGGCATGGGCAGGGGCGGGGCAGAGACAGAGGGAGACCCAGAATCCGAAGCAGCTCCAGGCTCTGAGCTGTCAGCACAGAGCCCAACACGGGGCACGAACTCACGGACCGTGAGATCATGACCTGAGCGGAAGTCAGACGCTTAACCGACTGAGCCACCCAGGCGCCCCATGGGGCATTTAACTTCTGGAGCAACTAAACCAGAGGGTCTCAGACTCAAGAGCCTCAGGCACAGAGGGAGATGGGAGTAAAACGTCTTACTCAAACCAGGCAGATGGAAGGAAATTTTAACAAGATGAACACTGAGGCAGGAATCCTTCCCTCTCCCAGGCCCACAACATCACAAGGAGGTTCTATACCCAGGCGGATCACTGGGGCATCTCTCTAAGAAATTTGCTTCCATATCATTTTCTGAGTTGCCATTCAGGGATCAACTCCAAAGTTGCCTTGGTTTTGCCTGTGTGTACGTGCACCACACCCGTGCACACAAAGAAGTTACCAACCAACTTTTTTATTGCCTCACTCCTAAATATGAATGGTTCCACCAAGAATCACTAGATCTTTAATGATAGACCCCAACACGAAAGATGAAGATTGAAATGGTTGAAACATATTAAGTGAACTCAAAGGAAAGAGAGGCAGCGCCGGGTGCAGAAGATAATTTCAAAATAATTATAGTTAATATCCTAAAAGATGTAAGAGAGAATTTTGCAACCATAAAACAAGAACAAGAAGCTATAACAAAGAAGAGTCAACAAATAAGACATTATAAAAAAAACAAGACATTATCGAAAATATCAATGAAAACTAAACACTAAAAACAAAATAAAACAAAACAAAATAGAATAATCGCAACATAAAGTCAAGGAATTCTCCCAGAGAGTAGAACAATAAGGGGGCGCCTGGGTGGCTCAGTTGGTTAAGTGTCCGACTCTTGGTTTCAGCTCAGGTCATGATCTCGTGGTTTTGTAGGTTCGAGCCCCACGTCCAGCTCTGCACTGACAGCCTGGAGTTTGCTTGGGATGCTCTCTCTCTCTCTCTCTCTCTCTCCCCCTCTCTCTCTGCCCCTCCCCAACGTGCACTGTCTCTGTCTCTCTCAAGTACGTAAATCAACTTAAAACAAAAAAGAAAGTCAAACAATAAGAAGAGAGTTTGAATACGACAAAGAAGATAATAAAATAGCAGTCCAATCTAGGATGTGCAACATCTGACTGTCGGGCATTACAGAATGAGTGAGGAGAAAAGAAGAAAGTAAAAATTATTAAAGACAATGGCAATCTATTCTTTTCCACAGGCAAGGGACATGAGCCTCTGGATAGAAAAGCCACTGTGTGTTCCAGGTGATGAACGAAATAGAAGTCTATAATCATGAATCTTCAGGACCCTAAGAACAAAGGGAAGATCTGAAACACTTCAAAGGAGGAAAAAAATAGATCAGACCCCAGGAATCAAGAGTTTTAAATGATTTTCTACTTCTCAGTAGCTTTGGCAGCTGGAGTGTAATGGAAAAATATCCTCAAAATTCTATGTCAAATGATTTCCATCTATAAATCTATACTCAGATAGACTACCAATCAAAATGAAGGTAGAAATTTCAAAATATAAAATTCTCAAAAACATGCTTCCCAACCATCCTTTCTTGTAAAGCAAGAAGAGGGGTCCTACCTTAAAAGAAGTGAATAATCCAAGAAAGAGAAATATATGAGACCCAGAAAGCAGGAGATTCGAGAGAGAAAGAGGAAAAAGAAATTCCCTGGACAATCACAAAGGAAAGACCTTATGAAAATACAAAGCAGGAAGTCTGGTTTAGAGAAATCAATTAAAAGAAGGACTTAAGAAAGACGATTTCTCAGACACATACACAAAATTAGGTAATTTGGTACCTGACAAGTTAGACTTTGTAAAGAATTGTACCTACAAGCCTATAGAACATATTGAAGGAAGGACTTAGATGTTCAAAGAAAACAATGTAAATTTTAAAAACTGAGGCAATTGTTAACTCTCGGAAAAGTACCAATTTACATAGAAGAAAATGTCATCAGACCATTCTGCTGGGTCAGCAGTGAAGGAGAGCTAACATAAATAAAATAGCCAAACCACTGGGAATGAATTTAAATAAAAATTAAGACACTATGGGCTGGAAGATTAGGTATAAGTGAACGAAAATCTCATCTCTTTTGAAAAGAAGACAATAGATAAAGCTAAAAATTGACGAATTGGGAAAAAGCAGTATCTGCATATTATTTCAATGTCGGGGGGAAATTTTAAAAACCAGGCAATAGAGTTTACAAGTTATTACTTGTATGGAGCAGAATAGGGTAGGGGGAATAGGAAAGCAAGTAAGGTCTTGCTATAAGTTCTTTGTATTGCTTCGATTACTTTTTAAATGTAAATTCAAGTTAGTTAGCATACAGTGTAGTCTTGGCTTCCGGAGTAGAACCTAGTGACTTATCCCTTACATATAACGCCCAGTGCTCATCCCAACAAGTGTCCTCCTTAATGCCCATTACCCCTTTAACCTATTCCCCACCCACCTCCCTCCAGAAACCCTCAGTTTGTTCTCTGTATTTAAGAGTCTTTTAGGGTTTGCCTCCTTCTCTGTTTTTATCTTGTGTTTCCTTCCTTCCCCCTTTGTTCATCTGTTGAGTTTCTCAGATTTCACATATGAGGAAAATCATATGATATCTGCCTTATTCTGACTGATTTATTTCGCTTTGCATAATACCCTCCAGTTCCATCCATGTTGTCGCAAATGGCAAGATTTCATTCTTTTCCATTGCTGCATAGTACTGCTTCATAGATACATACTTCGATTACAAATTAATTAAAAAGCAAAAATGAGTGCCAGCCTGTACTTTAGAGTTATGGGAAAACTTCAGAATGCCTAACACAGAAAAAATCAAAAGTAGTCAACTCTGAGGAATAGGGAAGGAAGCCCAGAAGGCGTATGGGGGAGGAGATTTTTATGTTTTGCTTTAACTCGTTGAACATCACACATGTTACTTTAATAAGTAACAAAACCCAAAAACGACGGGATTAAAAATTAACATCTTTAAGTTCATTATAGTACTTTAAAAAATAGATGTCAAAATATCTAGTGATCCAGGGGTGCCCGGATGGCTCCGTCAGTCAGGTTTGGCTCCGGTCATGATCTCGTGGTTTGTGGGTTCGAGCCCCACGTCGAGCTCTGTGCTGACAGCTCAGAGCTTGGACTCTGCTTCAGATTCTGTGTCTCCCTCTCTCTCTGCCCTTCCCCAACTTGTACTCTCTCTGTCTCTAAAAAAATAAATAAATAAACCTGCAGCATTTTCAAGTGACACTTCTGGTCACGACCCTTTCATAGAAAGTGGAAAGGGGCTTTCTCTTCCTTAAAAAAAAATCTAGTAATCCACCAAAAGGAAGATGTCCTATCTAACAAACACTGAAGGCTTACTGAGTGCCAGTTCACTGAACTAAATGCTTTTACATGAATTAACGCATTCGGTGTTTAAAGTGCTAGGGGCGCCTGGGTGGCGCAGTCGGTTAAGCGTCCGACTTCAGCCAGGTCACGATCTCGCGGTCCGGGAGTTCGAGCCCCGCGTCGGGCTCTGGGCTGATGGCTCGGAGCCTGGAGCCTGTTTCCGATTCTGTGTCTCCCTCTCTCTCTGCCCCTCCCCCGTTCATGCTCTGTCTCTCTCTGTCCCAAAAATAAATAAACGTTGAAAAAAAAAAATTTAAAGTGCTAGGAGGTAGTCACAGCCAACTTAACCCCATTTTAATGTATAAGGAGGTTAACATTTAGCAAGGTTCAGTAACTTAATTACTTACGAGCCATAGTGGAAGAAGATTCAAGACTAAGTAATCCCAAACTCAAACACTATGGTTTTTAACCACCATATTGCATTACCCCCCTGCGATCTGAAGTCTCCAACTGGGCTCACGACCCTTCTTTCCCTTGTGTCAGAATGGCAGCAGCAGTGATTAATGTTTGGAAGGCATTTACAGCTAGACTTTCAAGGCTTACATTCCTCTTTTGCTAAAGTTCTTGTTCACATCTTTCATTTATGTTGAAACATGTTTCCCCCTAGAACTCGGATTCTGGGTCTGTGTTAGAGTATAGAGCTGTGTTAGGCTATGAAAAGAAGCTCCAGTTTCGGAAATATGAGCTCTCAGGGAAGAAAAGGTCAGAGACTTGAAAACTCAGTGACATGAAGTCACACAACGGAGCCCCTTGCCAATGCAATTAGGGTTCAGAGCAACATATTTTGTTCGTGGACGTATCCATTACAAACCCTGAGGACAAAACCTTATACCTACCACCCCACCCAAAGTGTACTAAGTCAATAAGATGCAAAAGTTGGACATGTTAAGGAGTGGTGGGGACCAGGGCAATTGGAACTCTCACACAGGGCTGATATGTCAATTGGTGTAATCTCTTTGGAAAGTTATCAATGTGTCATAAATCTACGCATATACATACACTACGAGTAGGCAATTCTACTCCTAGAAGTTCTTCTATCTTCGCCAAAAGATTCGTATAGGATATTCATAGCAACTCTATAGCTAATAGCCAAAATACCGGAAACAGTACAAATATCCACTTATAGGAGGGATGGATAAAACGGCCACATAATGGAATGTATTACAGGAAAAAAAGGAACTATAAGGACTCGTAACACTATAGCTGAATTTCATCAGAAGAAATGTTGAGTGACAGGGGTGCCTGGGTGGCTCAGTCGGGTAAGCAGCCGACTTCGGCTCAGGTCATGATCTTGCGGTTTATGAGTTCGAACCGGGCCTCAGGCTCTGCACTGACAGCTCAGAGCCTGGTGCCTGCTTCAGATTCGGTATCTCTCTCTCTCTCTCTGCCCCTCCCCCCCCCACGCTCTGTCTCTCTCTCAAAAAATACATAAATAAGAAAACATTTAAAAAATTTTTAAAAAAAGAAACATTGAATGACAGATCTCGACATAAAACAGCACACAGTAATGATTGTAGTCATATAAAGTTCAAAACCAGGCACAGTTCATCCATATTTTAAATTACAATAGGGGGTGCCTATGGCTAGGAGGACAGGAGGGCCATCTGGAATTCTCTAATGGGTTGTAACCTTTTGGGTGCTGATGGATGAATGATTCACTGTGAAAATTCACCAGGCTGTATGCCTGACTTGTGGAACTCTTCTGTAGAAATATCAATAGCATTCATCAAAAAATACGAGGCAGAGAAGTCTTGGTACATTTGACACATTCTTAGGCTTGTTTACCATCAGTTTAACCTGAGCGCGTTATAAAATTCCTGGCTTAGAGGAGAAAATAGTGCATATACATATCATTACAACAAGCTTAGGTATCCTTACCTGCTGCAAACTTTTGTCCCAGGTAGCTCTGTCTTTGAGCCTTTGCTCTTTGCAGCCTTTTTTCTTAGCACACGCTTTCTTCCCTCCTGATGCTGCCAACATCACCGCAGCGAACCAACATGGTGCCCTTGCATCATCCTGTCCTCTCCTGTCCCTTCCTCACAGCGTCCTTCCTTCTAGACAGCTCCACGCCCGCACCACTTAACACAGATCCTGGCATACGGTTAGGTGTTGAGTAAATTCCTGTTGACGAAGCATTAACACATGTCCTTCTGGTAACTTGTGAGAACTCTAAAGTGTGGCCAAGGGGGAAGAAAACTCGCAGGAACTGGCATAGCCTTGCTCCGTGCACTTTCATACAGGTGACATCTTGTGAGAATCATGATCGTGGACAAGCCTCGAGGGAAAAGAAACGATCCAGAAGGGTATTGTGCAATCAGAGGTGGAGGAGACAGGTACCGTTGAAAGTGAGGAAGTCAGTTGGTCCTTCTGGGAGTGCTTTCTGGAGGAGTGCTTTTGAACCCGTGCTGAGTGCTCCCACAGCAACCTCTGACGGGTGGAATAAACCTTAAACCTCAGAGACTTTACTCACCCACCCCCGGTTTCTGTGTTCTTACCTGCATAAAGGCAATCACTCTCCCTACCTCGTGCATTACTGGAAAATCTCAAATGAGACCTCTGCCAGGGTGCTTTGTGTGTTCCAAAGGCCAAGCAGATACGATGAATTATAATCTTTTGCTGGCAGCATGGGCTCAGCATCATACCATTAAAAGTAACACGGCAACGGCCAAATAATCCAACAGGTCACACCTAATTAACTGGCAGAGCGTGACTGCCTAATTAGGAAAACCGACATTACTCTAGGTATTACAAAAAGAGAGGATTTAGCACAGGGAATTCAGTGACGAAATGACCGGATAGAAGCGATGTTACAAGGACCCGGAAGGCTGCCACATCTCTGCGGGAGCCCGCAGTCCACGGCCTCTGCTCTCCTGGGCAGGACTCCGGACGCCAGCCTCCGCTGGCCGCCACCTCCCTGGGAAGAACTCGGCGTTCCTGCCACCTGCAGCAGGTGCTCCTGCCAAAGCTTGCAGCTTCCCATAGTTCCCCGCGGCTGCCCCTGACCTACAGCCCCACGTGGGCTGGAGGCACCGCCCGGAACAGAACGGCTCGTGCCTGCCCCTCCCTGATGCAACCTTGCATCGGCAGAAGCGAACAGGAGCCCTGCTTCTGAAGGCTCCTATCCTGGCAGAGCAAAAGCGCAGCTAGAAGTCTAGAAGGGCAGAAGCGTAAGGACTGTGACAGACAGCATCTGGCCCTGTTTTCAATACTCGTTATTTTGGGGGCATCTGGGCGGCTGTCGGTTGAGTGTCTGACTTCGGCTCAGGTCATGATCTTACGGTTTGTGAGTTCAAGCTCCATATGGGGTTCGCTGCTGTTAGCTTAGAGCCTGCTTCAGATCCTATGTCCCCATCTCTCTGCCCCTCTCCTCCCCCCCCCCGTCTCCCTCTGTCTCAAAAATAAAACATTACTTGTTATTTTTAAGAAGTATCCAGCCCTGATCGTTGTAACCACATTGGCATCTAAGGAGAAATGGATCAACAGGTTAGAATTAGCTTTAAAGGTCCTTCTTTCACAAATAAATGGTAAGGATATTTCTGGTTTTGGAGAGGCTTCATTGAGCATAACTTCATCTTAAAATGTGTGCATACTTAGCTCCCAACAAAGCGTTTCCTGTAGAGAAAATCCCACCATCAGCCTGTACAGCACATTGCAAATTTTTCTGCATCTTTTTTTTTTTTTTTTGAATCCCTCACGAAAGCCTTGTGAGAAATGGCATCTGTTACGGATGCAGGCATCTGAGGCTGGGGGAGGTTGAGGGACAGGTTCTGGCGGCGGGGATGGTCGGTAGCCTGAGCGTTGAAGGTGATTCACCTGCTCCCCTGACCAGCGTTCTTCTCTCTGCAATGCCTGTGAAGCAGTCGGGTACAGCAACCAGAGGAAGCTAGACCGTGTGGGCAAAGAAGCCAGACAGCTAGACCCGATCTGTACCGACTAAGTAGGGTGTCTGGGACCCAGCGCCCCTGTGATGCCTCAAGGTGCCTGAGCCAACCGTGAGCGGATGCCCTGCTCCGCCATGCCCAAGAGACACACAACTAATTATCATCGTGTAATTGGATTGGTTCCGTTTTTTTTAATGCAATTCTCTATAGATGTGTAGCCAAACTAAACAGATGTTGGGTGTTTGCCTCCATGTCTGCCGAGCTGCGTTCCGTGAGGAACCTTCTAAAGGTAGCTGAAGACACAGGGGATGGTTCTAAAATGCTGAGGAAAATTACTTCTTTTCCACCAGGCCCTGGGAGAATCTGATAGAAACTGAGCAAATGCTCCGCCATCGGCTGGGAAGAAGGCAGTGCCTGGAATGGCATAGAGTTCGGGGTGGAAGTTCTTCGGGCGCAGTGCACTTCACGTCAGTTCCAGGTCATCATAGACGGTGCTCGAGCCGAGGGGGGCACAGGGAACCTGCAGATGAAGTCCACGGAGGTCAGAGGGTGTAAGCCCTGGTTACCAATCCGCTCCAGAAAGCACTGATGAAATTGATGAAACTGCAGAAATACGAAGGTTTTAAAAAATACTATAAGCAAGCAAACTCCAAGGGGGTAACCCCTGAAAAATGCTCCAATTATGGAAAGCGCAGCAAGGGGATGAAAAGCCAGCATCATCCATCCGATACGTGGATGCGGCAAAAGCTAAGGACCAAATTACAGGCAGCCGTCGTGTGGAAATGGGAACACCCTTCCGCCAGCCACGTGTCCCAGAAAACCAATTACACAAACAAGTACATGAAATAAATGGAATTTAACATATTCGTATTATACTATATAATGTGTCTTTAATCCAATAGTTTAATCTAATTTAATATATTATTAGAATATATAAGAAGTAATACATATTTTATTATAGGTTACCTAACATATGAATATAACAATTGTGTTGTATGTTGTATATGCTGTTCCATATATGTGATTGCAACATTAATATATTAATATATAATTAATTTGATATTTATAACAGTTACTCTTTAATAAAGATGTATGAGCACTAAACAGGTGCTTCTCATGCTCACTTGCCCTTCACGACCCGGTGAAGCAGATACTATTATTCACAGGGAGAATGAGGCTCAGAGAGGTTTGCTAACTTAGGCAAAAGAACAGAGGAAGGAAATGGGTTCCAAGACAGGACCGCCTACCTCCAGGGTCCACACTCTTAAATGCTAATTTCCTTGCCACTTAAGCAACATCTGGGCTCTGCAGCCTTCGTGGAATGAGCATTCGTGGCTCCTGCTCTGAGTCGGGAAAGAACAGTAAGAGGCAGTCTGAGCCTCAGCAGGATCTGGAAAACCACTCAGGCCTTCCTCATTTCCAGAGGGGCAGCAAACGTCTCTGTGTGGCCCCTCAACAGACCAGACGATGACGCCAGAGAAACTGTGCCCTTCCCCTGGGTGTTTCAGATCATTTCCACCTGCATCTCAGGAGAGGCGCCAGGAGCCCAGCCCCTTCTGTCCGCCTGTGTGTGCTGCTGTGCAATGCAACACTGAACCAAAGTGGTCAGGAATTAGGGGACCTTGATCAAGCTTGAGAAATAAAATGACAAGAAATTGAAAATAAAATGATTTTGTGATGTTTCCTCAATGCAGGACGTAGCCAGAATTGCATCGGGGAGAAGCAAGGAGGGAGTGGAAAAGCCCTACTAGTCAAGAGCATCTTAAGCTCTATTCTAGTCTATTACGTGCATGTTACTGTAAACATTTCATAGGAAAAAGAGGACTTCAATGCTCACACAAGTGGCAAGTTAGAGTTGTAAACAGCAGGTCTCATTTATACAGACCTGATCATTCACACCCGAAGCTTGGATAGGGACTCTGCCCAGCCAAGGTCACACAGCGGGAAGGGAACAAACCAGACAGAAACTCCAGTCCACTGACTCCCAGGCACTTCCTGCCCCCCCACACGAAGCTGGATGCCCTTAGCTTCATAGTCAGTGTAACTTTACATTCATTCCAAATACATTATTCTTTAAAAAAAAAAAATCAACAGAATATTCATGGTGTTTAATTCCAACAAGTCTTTCTCTCAAATAAAATTTCTGTACCTATTATAACGTCCTCTGTATTTACTAGAATGTTTTTTAATTTCAATAGAATTATCATGAAAATTGGCATTATAATTTTTAATTCAAATATTAAAAATGTAAAAGAAAACTTTATGATAAAACCAACTTAACCACTTTGTAAGACATCTTTCTAGAGGAAAGGTTATATCCTTAAAATTTCCATTCAAAAATATCTTTATTGATGGCTATGGATTCTGAATATTTCTTTCCTCTTAACTATTTCACTACTTTCTAACAAGGAAATAATGGAAATTAAGCTACCTATTATGGGACATAAATGAGAGGTTTTTCTTAACAAACGGGTCTACTTGAGGAAATAGACTGTGACTTCCCACTAGATGGCATTACAGCCACATAATTAAGGACAGGACCGCTCCCAAGAGGACTGATCAACACACAAAGCCACCATGTGGTTACAAAGAGGGTGACTTCATTCTTACCTCAGCTGATTGCAGTTTGCTGTCTATTTATTGGCTACAATGAAGACAAGGCATACTCATTACAAAAGAAAAAAAGTGTTAGGAAAAAAATAAAACAGACTAGTGAAGAGAAAAGTATGCACCCTTACTTGCCACCCTAAGAACAATAATTGATACGTCTTGTGCCAGGAAATATGCAAAGTGTTTTACATGCTTGATTTCATTTTGCCCCAGTGGAGCAGGGAGGGCCTGGGACCCGGTTACTACCGCTCTGAAGATAAGGAAACTGAACATCGAAGTCAACTCACTCAGGCTCACACAGTAACTGAGCAAGACCAGGATTCAAGCCTGAGTCAATGTGACACTTCGGGCTGGCCCGTCAAACGCAGCCTGATTGCCAAAGCCAACCACCGTTGACATCGTCCTGCTCCGCGTCTACAAGTATACGCCTGTCTACAGAGATACAAGGCAAAAGTGTTGCCGTAAAACCTAGAACATCCTTATGTGATCCCGGTGGTTGCCATAACTTTTAACATTCAAGTAACCCTATGCAAATTCTATGGCACCTACTTACTACATCTATGCATGAAAGGAAATAAATATCGCACAGTGAAGTTACCAAGTGTGTTTTCCAGCTTTGTGCCTCTCAGTATAGTCAAGGCTTTAAACACACGTGGGATGAGACGAGAGGAATCTATCTGCCAAAAAGGCAACAGACCACACGGAGGAAAGAGACATTTCAAGTGACTTTATAGCATACTCCCTTGACTGTACTTCACGAACGAGATATATTTTAAGGATAAAAAAAAAGAGCTCCAAAGAAACCTTAAATCTCATTCAGTAGTTGTTCTATTAGTAATTATGGTGGTATAGTTGTTCAAAACCATAGAAGTACACTGTGAAATAAAGCCAGAAGTAACTACGTTGATATTATCAGGAATCAGGTTTCCAAGAGAAATGAGACACAGGTATAGAGTAACAGCTTTAAAAAAAAAAAAAAACCCTGTAAGTTAAATTCAAAGAAGAAGTATATTAATTTGTGATTTTTCAAAAATATATTTCCTAGCTCTGTCCACTGAAATTTCTAGAAACAATGTTATCCCTTCCCCAAGAAGCCATTCTACTCCCTATATTTAGGATTCTTACACTATTGCCTCTAAAAGGGTACCAGTGGGTCCACGGGAGAAATAGATCATTCAAGATCTGGGTCAGGGAATGTACCAAATGATCCTGGGACATCTTGTGTTGGAAAGAAAGGAAACGTTCAAAGACTAGCAGGGCCATGTCAAAAGGACACAGTGGCCAGTTCAAAGGAACTCCCAATGTTCCAGTTTGGGGACAATATAAGCATCACAAAAATAATTAGAATTTATGAAAACATTAAGTACGTAAAAATTCCTGACTCCGTGGTGGTACTCCAAAAAAGAGAAACCCAACAAAATTTGTTGTTTCCAATTAGGAGGACTGCTTCACTGACACCTGACTCGTAAAATTGATCAATAAAGAGAAAGAATCACATTTTCGTTTTTGCCTTTTAAATAGGAACTATAGTTCGGGGAAACCACATAAGTCCAGTTGATGACAGAAAGCTCTATTTTACAGAAAAATGACAGGTAGCTAATGTCAGTGGAGTGACCAGATTAGAAAATTTCCAGGTTGCAACACCCAATGGTGTCACTGATTCAGGTAGTGACCACAAATGAAAAATAGGATCCCCAGCAATTCTCACCTAGGGATCCTTTTACCAGAGGAACTGGATTTTTTCTTGTACTGGAGCATCACTCCACGGATTAGTTCTTAACTTCCTTTACAATGGGGAGCTCGAGCTGTCACTTCCTTAACCCAGTGATCAAAATCAGTCAGTGATAAGGGACCAACCTGGCGTTGTGTGCCTTTGGACGTGATGGGGTAAAACGACTTAAACAGAATCTATACCAACCTTGAAACTTAACTTCCAGCATAGATGAAATGTAGGGGATATGTTATTACTGGAGGAAACAATCAAACAAATCCAGATTGGAGGACCTCCCACACATCAACTGGACTGCTCTTCTCAAACAGTCAGCACCTTTAAATAAAAGCTTTGGGGAAGGGAGGCAGGAGGTAGAGACTGGGGAAGGGAGGCAGGAGGTAGAGAATAAAAGAAACTGAAGGCACGTCACTAATACATGAGAGCTCTCATGTGTACACATTCTGATTTGAAAAGGAAAAGGCTAATGAGTTATTTAGGGAACAATGGGGAAATTTCAATATGAAGTGTTTATTAGACAATATGATGGGATTACTGGCCATTTATTAGCTGTGATTATGATATGGTGTGTTGGAGACTGTCTTCTTTTTTTTTTTTTTCAACGTTTATTTATTTTTGGGACAGAGAGAGACGGAGCATGAACGGGGGAGGGGCAGAGAGAGAGGGAGACACAGAATCGGAAACAGGCTCCAGGCTCTGAGCCATCAACCCAGAGCCCGACGCGGGGCTCGAACTCACGGACTGCGAGATCGTGACCCGGCTGAAGTCGGACGCTTAACCGACTGCGCCACCCAGGCGCCCCTACTGCCTTCTTTTTAAGACGGATGCTGACATGTTTAAGAGTAAAGGATCAAAAGGTTTATCATCTACATCTAAAGGCTTCAACAACAAAATACCCACGTACACAGAGGTGAAGCAAAGACAGCAATAATTTACAAACTTTAATTCAACATTCTTGTCTGGAATAAAAGTTCAAGTATATAACATGTTAGAGTTTTAAAATCCGTCAGATGTAACTTATTTATTATATTTCAGTATAGCCAGGTCTTTCTTTAATAATTGGAAACTAGGGTATATCTGGAGAAAAAAATATCATGACTATAAAACCTTTCTTCAGTTACCTATCAAGAATATAGAGAACATAGTTGAGTGTATTTAACTTTTGGAGAGAGACAAATGCTAGCCTCAAGATTCATTCCCTAGAACAGTGGATGATTGATTAATTGAGAGCGAGAGAATACCAACAGATAGTATAAAGCAACCGATCACTACTTAATGCTTACATGTTTTACACACATGATGTCGTGTAGTCTCCACAGGAACTCGTGATATGGGTACTATTGACTCCCCTGTGCAGATGAAGAAACTGAGGCTTGCGGCGGGGGGGGGGGGGGGGGGGGGCGGGGGCTAACAGTCTACCTGTTCAGGTTCTTGGGGCTACAGCCAACACTCCGATCCCGGTCTATCTGTAGCTGAAGTTCTCACCTTCTACATAATTTGCCTGAAAAAAAAGTTTGGGCAATCTGCACAGCCCTAATGTTGCTTTAATCTTTTCAGCTAATAATTTCAGGTATGAACCACCACAGGGTGGTGATGACACAGGTTATGTATTAATTGGGAAACCTAATAAGTCAAAGCACATCACAGCTGGGGAAAAAGGAACTCAGAAGTAGAATCACTGACCTAAGGTCTGTAGCTGGAGGCCAAGGTTGGGTTGACTCCCCGCCAGGGCTCCTGGCCACAGTGGCCCCTGGCCTGACCCCTTCTAGTGTGAGGAACTGGAAATCCATACATAATTCCAGAACTTGGGGCATTCTTTGGAAGACAAGGACGACAAAAGTCAAGGACAGCTTTTGTGGTTGCCGTAAATGATCCATTCAAAGACCCCAAAGTCCCTGGAGTTCTCTCCAATTTCAAATGTTTTAAAAAGTTAAGTAGACACCTCCAACCAAGTGGTGTCCTACAAACCAGCCTTGAACAAAAGTGGATGTGCCTTTCTCGGAGTCCCATACAAGGGATGGTGAGGCCCTGGGGAGGCCCAGGCCCTGTGAGAAGGGGGGGTCCTCCTTCTCACTGCAAAGGGGAGTCACTGAATTAGAATGACAGGGTCTTGTTTGTCTTTGCTTTTGTCTCAAGTTTTCTCTTGCGTGTGACAAATTGCCATAACTTAGCAGCTTAAACAATAGGTCAGGTGTAGGATGGTGTTCTGCTGAGGCTTAACTCAAGGTGTTGGCTACTGTGTCCGGAGCCTCCGACCTCTTCCCAGGTCATTCCCGTCACAGACAGAACTCAGTTCCTTGTAGGACTAAAGTCCCTGCTTCCTGGATGGCTTCAGCCTGGGGCGCCTCCCAGCTGCTAGAGGCTGCTTCCAATGCTCATGTGTGAAAGGGGATTAATTCCGTTTGGGACATGTTGAGTTAGAGAAGAGGACATCCAAATGGCTGACCAAAATGGCAGAATCTTTAGTGAATTCAGGAGTTCTCAATTGGGGGTGATTTGGCCCCACAGGGGACAGTTGGCAATGTTATAAGACATATCTGGTTGTCCCAAAAGAGGGGAGACTGCCACCATCCAGGAGCGAGACATCAGGGGTGCCGCTAACCATTCTACGGTGCACAGGCCAGCAAAGAATCATCCAGGCCATTGTCAGTAGTGCTGAGTCTGAGAAACCATACATTACTGGCTGGTACTTAAACCCCCAGAGTGAGGAGACGAGTGGTCCTAAAACAGAGCTCTAAGAGGAGGGCAGGCTAACCCAGGGCCTGAGAAAAAGCTGGGAAATGGGAGAGGCAACCCAGAGAACAGAGTCGAAAGCAGGTAGAGAAAGGGGGGTCGGCTCTGGAAAACCTCAAGAGCTGCTGAGGGTCAAGCAAAGAGGAGTAAAAGTAATCACCTGATTCAGGGAGACAGAGGCCGCTGGAAACTGTGCCTGGGCTGAGTGAGCCGTGTGGCCTCCAGCCTGGAGGACTGAGCAGCCAGCAGAGGCAAGGGAGAAGCCAAGAGAGGGAACAGCATCTGGAGAAGAGAAGACGCTTGTCCGCACGGAGAGGACTAAGGTCTGTAATGCGCTGGTGGAGGAGGGGAGGGGAGTGACCACAGAGGGAGGGCTCAGGGAAAAGAGTGAGCACAAGAATTGGGGAGCACGGCACCTCTCACTCGGGGCCCTGCCAGGGGCACCTCCCTAAACGGTCCACTTCAGGTGGTCCTCGTGCCCCACCTGGCCCCAGTCCTGCTAGGAGAGAGATCGCTGTGACAAAGAGGGACGGACACCTTTCCCACTGTGGCCAGAAGGAAGGTGTGTTGAGCTGCAGGGGGGCTCGGAAGTTTTGTGGAGGGATGTTGGGGAGACGGGTCCTCGAAGTAGGCAGTGGGGTCACTTTTGAGAATAAAAGGGAAAAGAGGCCAGGGGGTTGAGGAAGGGGTCTAGGTCTGTCAGTCAGGAATCCCGGGCAGGGCCAAGGGCCCAGGGGGAGCTGGGTACTCGGAAAATGAAGACTTTTCCTTCTTATTTCAATTCCCAGGAGGGTTTTGGTTGGTTCATTTTTTTTTTTTTCCTCTTGGAAAAATTCTCATCAGATTTCCATCCAAGTCTGGCTCAAGTGTTAAAACATTTCTTCCCCCAAATGACTGTATTCTATCTACTGATACTCATTTTATGAGGCCAATCTGTCGAAAGATGCGGAAACTATTATAGTCAATAGAGATGGAATGTAACATTGGGCTCAGAAAGCACAGAACAGTGATTAAAATGGGGGCATTCCTGTACACATTGCAATGATTTTTCTAAAGCGAAATTGAGAGAAATTACATGAAGGTTCATCTGATCTCCTTCGAAGTCCTGAAACTCACAAGCGTTAAAGAATTACAATATTAACAGAAACAGAGGCTATTAAAATTAAAGGGGATTTGGAAAGAGCTATCATCTTTTTTTTTTATTCCTTTTCATTGTAAGAGATGAGCCACGATGTTCTTTAAAATTCAGTATCTCCGATTTTATTATTACAGTAATGCAGTTAACTGCGATAAAATTAATGCTTCCTCCCAAATCACAAGCCTCCACCAAGATAAATGTCTTCTACATTCAGAGCCTTGGCCAATCCAATCCCTCCCTTTCCCCCTTCCCTCCCTCCCTCCCCCCTCTGAGCAGAAGCTTCCAGACTCCTCTACAGAAGCTAAACATCTAAAGGCAAGGACCGACCATAGGTCCCATGGATGCAGGCTGTACCCCCACACGGTTGCGGTTCTGATCTGGACGCTCTTTCTCCATTACCCCCATAGTTTGGGTCAAGACCGAGCTGTGTGGCCTCTGGGATGCCCCAGCCTCATGACACACGGTTTCTGGAAAGCTGTCTCCTAACCGGTAGCCATTGCAAAATGTCAGGTGTGGAAACCTGCTTAGACTCTCAGCCAGCTAAGTGTTGTTAAGGAGGGCAGGAAGGGTGTGTGCGCGCTGAGACCCAGTTTGCTCCATGGCGAACACATCTGAGTTGCACCTTAGAAGATATTCGCTGATGGAAAGACTTCTTTTTTCTTTAAGCTGCAGCTTGCCGCATCCATGGAGAGCAGTCCAGGTTTAAAATTGGGAGGACGTACTGCAAAACGCTAAGCTTAGAGGCAGATGGTTCTGGCTGCTGTTTTTTGTTTTTGTTTTTGTTTTTAGTTTATTTATTTTTCACACAGTGAGACAGAAAGAGAGAGAGACAGAGCCTGAGGGGAGGGGCAGAGAGAGGGAGACAACAGAATTCAAAGCAGGCTCCAGGCTCTGAGCTGTCAGCACAGAGCCCGATTCAGGGCTCGAACCCACGGACCTGAGCCGAAGTCGGACGCTCCACGGACCTAGCCACCCAGGCGCCCCTCTGGCTGCTGTTTTTGATGGAGGCAAGAAAAGCAGGTGGTGTTTTCGATCCTGAGTACTCCCATCCCCCCTCAGCTGTCCCTGCAGCTATGAGGGGGCCGTGGACCCCCACAACCTGTACTCCTTTAACAACAATTAGAAATCTTTGGGGAAGGCGGAGAAGGGCAGGCGAGTACATACTGGCTAAGGAGCCCACCTCAGTGAACCAGCTCCAGCTTCTTCCCTGTCACTGGTTGAGAGACCAGAGTCCCCGGCTTCTACCTTCTAGAAGCCTTAACAACCCCTTGAACCGCCTTTAGGTCACCCATCACTTAAAGGGCAGTTACTTTTAAGTGGAGAGGCCTCTGTGGCAATAGGGGGACTCTCTCTTCTGCCCTTTGTTAAAACCTGACGAGAATTGGTTGTTTTACATAAAATTTGCAATTACAACCTGAGGCCTAAGGCCACACCGACCTTAAATGGCTGACTCAAACTGGGACCCATAATTCCAAAGTGCAGATCTTTTCCTCCATCCATCCTCAGCCCCAATCCCCGGCCCTCCCCCCTCCTCCCCCTCCCCACCACCAAGAAAAAGGAAAGGAGACAGGCGGTGGGATTGAAACTTTGGTCTGTTAAATGAATTTCAGTGTATCTGCTTTGATGATCCACAGACCCCGATGGAACTCATCTCAATGATGGGCTCTAACATGGCAGGTGCCGAATTTCCTGGCGACAGGGCCCACCCACTCTGCCCGAACCTTGATCACCGGACGGGAACGTTGGCTTCTCCAAGCGACGGCAGGGAGTGGAACTCGAGTCCCGGAGGCCTCCGCCCTTTCCCAAACACCCCGCCCTATGGGGCCTGGCGCCCCGGGGAGCCCGGAGAGCCGGTGGGGAACTGGGAGGCCGGGAGCCAGGCAGCACGGGGAGCCGGGAGGAGCCGGAGTTGGGGCAGACTCAGCCGGGGAGACTGGCGAGTTTAGGGGCGCGGAGGGAACTGCAGCACGGGTTTGTGATGTTGGGCGCACACAGACGTCCCCGTCTTTTCCGAGTCCCAAGAAAGCCAGTGGAGGGTTTTGCTAACCACTCACCCTGTCTGTGCCTGAGGCCACTTGCGGGAACAAGCGGCGGGGGCGGCGGGGGCGTCCGGATCTTCCAGTGTTTCAACTCTTACCCCGGTCTGGTTTGTCTCCGCGCGTTTTTCGCGCGGGGACTCCGTAGGACTCCAGTGCCACTGTCCTGGCCCAGCCAACCCTGGCCTTGGGCCCTCGCGTCTTTCACCGCGGCGACTTTCCTCGTGGTCCCAGCCCCTAGACATCCATGGGCTCCATCAAGACCCCTGGCCCAGCACAGCGGCCCTCTGCTCCCCGTGGCCCCAACGACACAGGGGCCTGGATGAGGAGATTCTGCAGGGACAGGGTGCCCCGTGGTCGAGCAAGGAGGCCGCGCGTTCGACTGGGGGCCTGCGAGAGACGTGGGGTCTGGCAAGGGGCCAGGGCAACCGGGACTGAGGGGACCTAGAGGCCAGATGAGGCGGGGATAGGTGAGATCCCTGGGGACTCTGGTCCGGGGCTCGGGTGCTCCTAAGCCGGGGGCACTAAGTGGCGTCAGGACCAGGGAGGGGCTGAAAGCTGACCCCGGGGCGGGGACCGCCCGGGGGTGCCACTCTTCCGACGCTGTCTGTCGGGGGAAGGGAGGGGGCTCGCCACGCACACTCACCCGGGACTGCCCCCCCCCCCCAACGGCATTTAAAGGGCGGAGGGCGGGGCCCCGCGGGCCGCACCGGGGAGCGGCGGGCAGCCAAGCTGGATGGGGCGCCCATGAGCTTCGGCGCCGAGCTTCCCGGCCAGGCCCGGGAACGGCCGGACATGGCCTCGTACCGCGACGGCTCGGGTGCGTGTCCCGTCCCGCACAGCCAGGCCGGGGCCACCGCGCACCCCGTGGCCTACGCGCGCGCCGATCTGGGCGCGGGAGCCGGGGCCCAGTGCCCGTGGCTGAACGCGCCGGCTCTCAGCCCCGCGCCCT
>NW_024412404.1:63442775-63547406 GCF_014898765.1 Herpailurus yagouaroundi
ACGCCGCCGGCCCCCGGCCCGCGCCCCGCTACGCGGCCCCCGGCCCGCTTCTCGGCGCCCCGGGCGGCCTGGCGGGCGCAGACCTCGCGTGGCTGAGCCTGTCGGGCCAGCAGGAGCTGCTGAGGCTGGTGAGGCCGCCCTACTCGTACTCGGCGCTCATCGCCATGGCCATCCAGAGCGCGCCGCTGCGGAAGCTGACGCTCAGCCAGATCTACCAGTACGTGGCCGGCAACTTCCCCTTCTACAAGCGCAGCAAGGCAGGCTGGCAGAACTCCATCCGCCACAACCTGTCGCTCAACGACTGCTTCAAGAAGGTGCCCCGCGAGGAGGACGACCCAGGTAAAAAAAAAAAAAAAAAAAAAAAAAAAAGGCGCGCCCCATCGTCCCGTCCAGGACTCCGCGGATGCCGGCCGCCCGGCCGCTGGCACTTGGGCCCGGTGGCTGGGGCAACCCAGTCCCTCCCACACCGCACAGCTAGGGGAACTGAGGCGGGAGGAAGGGGAGGAGGGCAGCCTCCTAGACGACCCCGAAACCCGCAGACCCTGGCTTCGGGTCTACTGCTCTGTGCGTCTTGAAAGCTCTGTGCGCTCCCGCGAAGGAAGAACCCGGAAAGCCGGTCAGCTGGGCCAGCCTTGGAGTTAGTCCTCTGGGCTCCAGTGTCCTTTGCTGTGAGATGGGGAAGAGCGTGCGTACCCCAAGAACTGGAAAGACAAATGGCATGCCAATCCGGGAAGCGCTGGACACGACATCGGGGCCGGACTCCACTGGAGGAGCGACAGCCCCCGTCCAGGTGGCTCTGCTCCCCATGTCTTCTCCCTGGCCTTGAACTTAGAGGGGCTCCGTATTTCTTGGTTGTCGCCCTTCCCAGGCCTTTCTGGGATGTCCACGTTCTTCCCAGTCGGACTGTGGAGGCCGTCGTGGGGGGGGGGGGGGGCGCTGGGGGGGCCGGGGGGGGGGGGTCTTTTTGAAGTTGACCTGCATTCCTCAAGCGCACACCATGGTCCCCCAAACCCCGTATTTTTCCGAGCTGAGCCCTCTCTTCTTGCGCAGGTAAAGGCAATTACTGGACCCTGGACCCAAACTGCGAGAAGATGTTCGACAACGGCAACTTCCGACGGAAGAGGAAGAGGAGAGGAGAGGTGAGCGCCGCCGCAGCCTCGGGAGCCGGGAGCCCCGGAGGAGCCACGGCGCCGGAGCTGGAGCCCCTGGGCGCCGCCTCCCCGGACCTGCAGGCCCCGCCTTCCCCGCCCGCGCCCGAGGCGGCCACCTGCCTGTCCGGTTTCGCCTCGGCCATGGGCGCCCTGGCTGGCGGCCTCGGTACCTTCCCTGCGGGCCTGGCGGGGGACTTCTCAGTCGGGAGACCGACGACGGTCGCCGCCCACGGGCCCCGGGCCCCAGGCCCCGCACCCGGCTTCGGTGCCGGACGTCAGACCGCGGCCCCCGCCTTCCGCGTGGACCCCTTCGTCTACCGTCGGGAGGGGACCGAAGTGTGAGGGGGGCCGGGACGTCCCCAGTGCTGTGCGGACGTGCGGAGCTCAAGCCCGGTTCCCGCCTGCTTGGCGCCCCAGAGTCAACGCCCCAGAGCGAGCGCAGAGCCCGCGGAGCCGCCGAGAACAGATCGAGGCGAGCGCGCGTCATCCCCCCCGCCCCCCCCCCCCCCGCCCCGGTGGCCCCGCTGTTCCCGCTGCCCTGCCTCACCCTCACCCCACTACCGTTCAGATGGGGCAAATGGGCCGCTCCCTGCTCCCCCTGTTCTTCCAGCTGCTCTGGACCTCGAACCTGTGCTCTCTGGCATCCGCCTTAAAGGGGCGACAGGCTGGCGCTCGGCTCCAGCTTTTAGGAGGGGAGCCTGGCCCACTCCAAAGAGCCTTCTAGGTGCTTTCGGGAGGGTGGCCCGCGTTCTACCCCGCGGCCCATTTCCTCCTCCTCCGGCCCAGCCTGGTCCACCTGGCGGCGCAGGGCCTTCCCTCCTTTCAGGGAAGCGGGCAGGGGGGTCGCAAGGCCCCGTGGGGCCAGGTAGCTTCTCTTCACCGTCACCAGCACTGTGGCAGCCAGGGAAGGGAATCCCGACTGGGACGCGGGTAGGAGGGACTTTCTAGTGGCTGCAGCTGTGCGTGATGGCAGGGGAGAGAGCTGCGGGCGGCCAGGGGACTCCAGCGCCTTTCCCTGATGGTGCCTGGCCCTCACCGACCCTGTCCTGGGACCGGGAGCCTCAGGGGACCGCAGGAGCAGTGCCTAGCACCCCAGAGTCACAGGATGGGCTCCAGTTTACTCCCCACCCCACTCCCACCGGCTCACTCTTGCTCCTTATCCCCCAGTTTGGGCCCAAGCTGCCCCCTGCATGCAGAGGGAAGGGACAGCCTCCCATGTATAAGTGAGCCCACTCTCCCACTTGCTGTTTACCCAGAGGGTTCTCTTGGGAGCCTACAGCCATTGGGAGGAGAACTTTTGGCCTCCTACCAAACTTGGCCTGGGGCGCCAATCATTCCGGCACCTCCAGGCACTGTGGGTGCTTGGCAGGTGCACCCCCTTTCCCTGAGCCCAGGTGGTTGGAGGAGAACAGGGAGAGAGGAGTTACCTTGGGAGGAGGGTAGCAGATTAGTGAGCCAGACACACCCCCCCCCCACCCCAGGCTGGCAGACTGAATTCAGAATCCAGCTGGCCCCTGGATGCTGCTGGGCCACTGCTGGTGCTGGGAGGGAGGGCTGCACTTGTGTTAGTTCCTTGGAGCTGACTGGCGGTGGGGTCCTGATGAACAATGGGGTGTGTGTGTGTGTGTGTGTGTGTGTGTGTGTGTGTGTGTGAGGGGGGGGGGATGGAGAGGAAGAGGGAGGGAGAGAGGCCAGAGATTGGGGACATGGATATGACAAACCAAGAGTTGGGGTGAATTTGGACCCCGGGTCACGTCTCCCTGAGCCTTCCTGGTGGCAGACACAGACTTGTTAAGGTCTCAGCATTGCAGGACATCTCGCCTCGGGCTGTAAGAAGGTAAGCAGCACCAAGGCCAGATCTCTTTTGGAGAAACACTCCCCAAATGTAATAGACTTAAGACCAGAAAAGAGAAAGAAAATCCTTACCTTATAAATTGGAGAATTTTATCTCAAGCCTATTTTAATACACTAAGATGCTAAAAACAAACACCAGTATATGTAACTTGAATGTTGTACATGCTGTTTTTTACATTAGAAGAGTTCTACTACTGTTCCCAACTAACCCCACCAGAGACTCCAAGTTTGCAGGAAAGTTAGAATTAACAAAAAAAGTTTGACCGGGTGCCGGGGTGGTTCAGGCGGTTGAGCATCTGACTTCGACTCAGGTCATGATCTCACGGTTTGTGAGTTCGAGCCCCGCATCGTGTTCTGCGCCGACAGCTCGGAGCCTGGAACCTGCTTCGGATTCTGTGTCTCCCTCTCCCTCTGCCCCTCCCCCGCTTGCACTCTGTCTGTCTGTCTGTCTCTCTCAAAAATAAATAAACATTAAAAAGAAAAACAATTAAAAAGTGTGGATTTCAAGATACGGGTTTACATTTCACATATTGATTAAATATGGAGTATGTTCATATGTGATGGACAAAAATTTTGCACGTTGGCAGTGCTGCCCTGGGGAATAAATGTTCCACTTTCAATCTTTAATTTCCTAAGTGTACCCACTGCAGTCAAGTGGCATTTTTCATCCAGGGAAATAACATGACAGTAATTATTATAACTCTTCAGTGAAGCAGGAAACGGAAGTTGATCGCCATTTTTGCTGCTAGAAAAACGGAGTCGGTGGGCCAACTGGTCTCTAGAAGCTCATCTAATGAGAGCTAAAAAGACTCTTGACAGGCATGCCATCTTCCCGCGGCCCACATGCAGAAACGCCCCTTCATCTGCCCACATCTGCGCACACACCCCCACCACACTGTCACGCTTTGACTATGGTTCTCCAGCAAAAAGCCATAGAAGACAGTACCTAGCCTTGGTGCACAAAGGCCTAGTATTTTCGACTGGTGCTGTGAGAATATCAAGTCTGCATCCAGGGGTTGAGTTCAGGCGGAGACGAACACGTGCAAACGTCACAGAATGCAACAGGGGCCAAGTCCCACATCCTAATAAAGTGCAACTACTTCAATAAACCTTTTCGGGTGCCAAATATGTACCGGGCTTTGCATTAGCCCCTTCAGTGAATAGCCCGGGCCCTGTGCTGCCCTCACAGAATCTCCTTCTAGAAGACGAGACAGAGGTGAAGGAGCAATTACAGCCGGGTCTTGGTTATTTGGCCTCAAGACGATGACTTTATCATCAAGTCGATCAGCCGTCTCATTTGTGAACACACAATCTGAGTTAAATACACCTCACCGTGTTTTCCACACTCTTAACTCGGGGTGCGTTTGCCTGATTTCTGTTGCATAACTTGATGGTGTTGGAGGCCGGGAGTTGAGCCCTGTCCCAGGCTGGAACCAGTCCCGTTTGCTCCCTTCTCTGCAGCATCTTTTAGGAACCTCATCATAAAACCTGTGCTCTTTCTAGAAGATCTGTCGTCTGATAGTGACAGAAGGCAGCAGCTGTGGTGACCAGAGCTGGCCCTTCCTCAGGGCTCCTGGGTACGAGTTCCTTTCATGCATCCCTGCATCCATCAGTTGAAATTTGGGGAATGCTTTCTCTTTTAATCTAATATACAATTTTCTAAACAACATTATTCAAGGCAAGTGGCCTGGCACCTGCCATGGGCTGACTTATTTCTCTGATCAGCTATCATCAGTAGCTGAACACAAAGAATGGGAAATATTTTTGGTTTCACTCAGCTCACGGAGGGTAAATGAATAGTATACTAAATTGGATTTTCATTTAAAGAAATCAGATTTGTATCCCTGCCTTAATATAGAGCATATTGAACTGCTGAGTCATTGAGGCTTTCTGTAGCCCGCAAGAACCACCCATCCGTCCATCAGACATCGGTTGGACGTCAAGGGGACAATGAGTCTGTTAGCTGCTAAACGGACATGATCTCATGAAGCCTTTACAGCCACCCGGTGAGGCAAATGTGATTATCCCCATTTTCCTGATATGGAAATTGGGGCTCTGACCTATTAAGTGACTTATTTCCCAGAGGCTACAGATCACACTGAGGGGTGTCAGCAGGAAGCTACCGCCCCTCTTCCCCTGACTTCTCTGCCTCCTCATTTCATCATTCAGGCTCCAGAGAGATCTCACTTTTCAGGAATCTTTCCCTGGCGTCTCTTCCAGCCCTGCTCTGCTCCTACAGCCCATGGAGAGGTTATTCCACACACCCGCAGATTGTGGTCTATGTGGGGAGCAGCCTGGCTGCTTTATTTCGCAGTAATATCCCCAGTATATGCACCCAAGTGGTAGCATTTGAATGAATGAATGAATGAGTATGTGAGCGTAGGTGTCCCCGAAGCTTTCCATGCACTCTCCATCCCATCATAGACTCCTCCCAACCCCCATCCCCTATGATGGGCCTGATTCCTCCCTACACAGGGTCAGGCCTTCTTCTGGACCCTCCAGATACAAAGATGACTGAGACAGTGCCCTGGGGACACCTGCCATCATGCAGAGTGAGCTGTGCTGCAGGGCTATGTGCCGAGAAGGCGTGGAGGTGGGGGCCGGGGGGCAGGAGAGTTCAGAGATTGTATGATGCCAATAAGGTTTGGTGAGTCTTCATGAGCTTCCCTCTTGGATCATGACACAGATGATGTTCCAGAGAATAGAGCTGACACTTGGTGGCCACACCTTGATCAGAGGTTAACCACCCAGTCCTTTATCGGAGGGCCGCTTCCATATTGGCCAGTGATGCCCAGGCATTTTCCAGGCCGCTCTTCCCTTTCACCTCTGCTCCCCCCAGAGCTAAGTCTCCTTGTCCAGCTGAGCAAGGCTCAGCTCCCAAGGTGGAAGGGAGAATTGGAGGGCGGGAATCGCGGGATGCTTCTGGGTTCCTTCCACAGGGTCTGGGCTTAACAAGACTGAAAGATGGGGAGAGGTAAAGAATGTGTGTGCAACAGATAATTTTCACTACCTACTTCTAGAAGTGTGCAGAGGTCTGCCTGCCTCCTGGCCCTTAAGCGGTTCCAGCAATCCATCACTGTGGCCGGCCCGCAAGTGTGCACGCACCAGCAGTTCGGCTCTGCCTGGGGCGAACATTAACTTCTGCACCTGACCCAAACAACCTGCTCCCTTTGACTGGACCTCACCTTGCCGGGTCCACTTTACTCTGGGAAGCCTGAGGGCAGGTCGGCGTAGGGGGAGATGAACTTCGGGAGTGAGTAGAATTAATACTTTAATGGAAGGTTTCTGTTTCAGGGTTCTTGAGAAGTATGGTGCTTAATTCTTTATGCTGTATTTTTTTGTTTGTTTCGTTTTTGTCTTTGTCATCCTGAGTGGAACAGGACAGTTCCGTTGCTTTATTACATTGCCTTTTTTGATTTTTTTTAAATTGTTAAATTCCTGCTAAAAAGAATAAATCACATCATATATTTTATTTGGAGAATATTAAAAACCATCGGTCGCATTAAACAGCACAGCATAAGAAAGAAGTTATTTTAAAAAAAAAAGGAAGGAAGGTAAAGCTTTTAAGTGATCATTTGTTATAAAATTCCTTTTTGGACATATAACGGATGTATAACTGTATCCGTTTCAGGTGTACAACATAATGATCCCCTATTTGGGTGTATTTTGAAGTGATCACGTTAAGTCTGGTTACCATCCATCATTTCACATAATTAACAAACGTTTTTCTCTTGTGATGAGAACTTTTAAGATCTCCCCTCTCAGCAACTTTCAAATAGACAATACGGTATTATTAACTATAGCCCCCATGCTATATGTTACATCCCCATAACTTATTTTATCTCTGGAAGTTTGCACCTTTTAACCTTCTTTATGCGATTCTTAAGAGATTTATTGCTCCTAACCTTTTATTTATTTAATTTTTTTCGGTCATTTACTACTGCTTTAATTTTTTTCTGCAGTGCCCCAGTTGGTATCCATAACGAATGGAAGATACGCAAGAAACACAAGAAGTCCACATCGATAACACTTCTTTATTAACCAGATTTCTTTTTCATCAGTGCCAGGAATATTTTTTCATTTCCAAGGTTTCAGAGCATAAGTCTGTTGGTACACATTGCACTGTTTATGCGTTTATTGCAGGCACAAAATTAAAATGAGATTTATGACAGGAAAAAGTCATACATTTTCAGGTAACTAAGTAAGATGGATGTTACCACATTCCTCTGACCTCTCAGGAGGGACCCCACTCTTGGGCTCAGGTTTCACACGGGCTCATTCATACAGCAACCTGAAAGCGCCCTTGATGGCCTAATGGGGCATCCTGAGTCCAAAGGACTGTCCACGTACCGTACGCGAGCGTGAGTGATGAGACTTCGCTGGGACGGCACACTCAGTTCACCACCTCTGGACCAGCCTTTCACCGAAAACCAGACAGTCCTGTGGCCATTGGGAAATAGAGACGTTCGGTTTAGAGGTGACCAAATCAAATGCTTCGTAAATGCTTCCACACAACAGACTGAGTGAAATCTCTATGGGAGAGCAAAAGTGTAGTGCCGGGCTCTGGAATTCAAGACCACGGAGCCCTGCAGTCGGAACAAACCAGCTCAGGTGCAATGACGGGGGCTCGGGTGAAGTTCATGGTGGTGCTGCCAAGAGCTCCATCAGTAGGAGCATCATGGACACGTGTCTCCTGAAGGCTCATATGCAGGGGAGGTATTGTTAACTCAGCTCTACAAATGAAAAATCTAAGGCTGGGAGAGGCTCAGGGTCTTGCCCACAGGGGGTGGGGCGGGAGGCCAAGGTTGAAAGCCATGCGTGTCTGACTCCACAGTCCGTGGTCTTCCCGTCATCTCCACTTGCCTTTCCTGTAACAGATGGAGGTGGCTGAGAATTTCAGTGTCTGTGGTCCTCAAGCTTGGCTCCTGAGAACTGAATCCCTTGTGTCCCATTCCCGTGAAAGATCAGGCACAGGACAGAAATGTGACTAACCTTCGGACTTCATTGTGAGAGACACGAGCCAGAAGGCATGCTCTTTGAAAAAAAAATTAAAATAGGACCAACACGTCTTTACTATAAAATATAATATAGTAGATATGATTTTTAAAATTAAGGGAAATCACTAAATGAATAGAGATACGATCTATAGCTTCCAAATAGGACGGAAGGAACAAAAACATTACAGACGGCAGGAAATTCCAAGTTATTTATCAGATCTGGCCCACCACCTGCTTTTGTGCGGCCCATGGACTAGGAGTGGTTTTTTTCCCCCATTGGTTAAAAAAGAACACACATACAAACCAATGTGACACGACACCTGAGAATTACACGAAATTAACATTTCAGCGCCCGTAACTACAGATTTATTGAGCACGGCACGCCTATTTGTTCACATGCTGTCCATGTGGCTTTGGCAGTGGAGCACGGAGCATCGCAGACCACAGCTGCATTGGACACGAACACGGCTACCGTGGCCTCACACTGCAAAGCCCAGGGACAGCCCCAGCGAAGCCTCTTGACCACCGCCTGTGTTGACATGCCAAGACTTTTTTTTTTTTTCACATTGCCAGTGCAAGCCCGTCATATGAAAACAAGAAAAGAAGACAAGAGTGGACTTCAAATGCAGAAGTTTTAAGGCACGGGAGTTGGATTATTCCGCTGCTGAGTTGCACGGCGAGGCACCTGTGGGCATTGTCCACTAATGTCATACATGTGCTGAGGACACACTCTACACCAGAATCACTACGCACAGCACTTCCTCGTGCAGGACGGCTTTGCTCAGAAGAACTGGAAAATTCACAACAGGCCGTATCAGCACAGCCATATTGCTTCACAAAAAGAAAAGAAGACGAAAACAAGGCTGCCATCACGCATGGTAAATTTCCGAGTGTCTCATTTGTCACACGGGTAAGGAAAGCCGTTAAGTCACGATACATTCATTAAAGGGGATCTGGTGCGTGGTTGAAAAATGCGCCCACAAATTACGTCCAGAAAAAAAAAAAAACTAAACTTGTTTAAGACGATTAGCTTTTGCCATCAATTGTGTTCTATTATAATTATTATTATAATTTGAATGTCATCAAAAACGTTGTGGAAATTTGTTTTCTTTCTTGTTATAGAAGTATCAAAAAATACCCTCAGTTTTGTCCCTTGGCCTGCAAAGCCTAAAATGTTTATTGCCTGTCGTTTACAGAGAGCAGGTTGTTGACACTTGATTCATCAGATTATAGGAAAAGGAGACTGGGAAAGAATCATTAAGAGCAAACACAAAGTCAGATATAGACATAAGCCCAAATATGTGATCAGTTATAATAAATGTAAAGGCGAAACTGTTCCAATAAGGACAGAGGACTGGATTTATTTTTACTGCTGTTGCTAAGAAATGTCCATAGAAAAACCTTTACGGAAAATTAAAAGTGAAGAAAGTGAAAGACATAATGGCCATATTTTAACCAAAAGAAAGCTGGAATGGTAATATTAATACCAAATAGAATTTAGGTGAAAATATATTGATATGGGTAAAAAAGAAATCTACATAGTAACAAGTCCACGTCAAGAATCTATAAAGGGGCGCCTGGATGGCTCCGTTGGTTAAGCGTCCTACTCTTGATTTCGGCTCTCATGGTTCGTGAGCTGGGGCCCCAAGTGTGCCCTAACAGTGCAGAGCCTGCTTGGGATTCTCTCTCTCTCCCTCTCTCTCTGCCCCTCCCCTGCTCATGCTTTCTCTCTCTCTCTCTCTTTCAAAAATAAACGTAAAAAAAGAATTTATAAAGAATATAAGTCAATGACAGTATTTTCTCATAATTCATTAAGAAAAACTGACAAGAAAAGACACATTTGACAATTCCACAGAGGAAGTGATCTGACCCACTTCTACCTAGCTCAAGCAGACACACACACACACAGGTTCGTACCATTGTGGACTTGAACATCAAACTTACCCGACCTGATATAACATAGATAATAGAACCATACGCTACAAATGAAGGTAGGCATCTGACGCACGTGTTAGTTTATCAATTAACCACAGGCTCGATCTCAGAGGGCAATTTCCACAATGATAGAAGGGCTTTGTCACAGAGACCATGTTCTCTGACCCTGATGCAACTAAATTAGAAACCAGCAATAAAAGATCGTTAAAAAACTGTCTGGATATCAAAACAAATTCTTAAAATTCTTAACAGTTTTCATGTGTTTAAAAAAGAAATTGGGGCACCTGGGTAGCTCAGTGGGTTGAGCTCCTGACTCCTGATTTTGGCTCAAGTCATGATCCCAGGCTTGTGGGATCAAACCTTGTGTCAGTCTTTGAGCTGAGCATGGAGCCTGCTTAAGATTCTCTCTCTCTCTCTCTCTCTCTCTCTCTCTCTTCCTCCCTCTGCCCCTTTCCCCTGATTTTTCTCTTTCTCTGTCTCTCAAATAAACAAACAAATAAATAAATAAATAACTTTTATAAAGGAAATTGAAGTGAACAATCCTGAAAATGCTTGAGAGACAGTCATTAAGATAAATGTTTGGCATTATCTATTTTTGATGAACTTATTTAGAGAAACAGGGAATATAAAAAATAGTTGAGTTACGTGTTCAAAAAGAGGCACTAGAAAAGAGAAAATACGTTAAAGAGACAAGAAGGAAGGAATCATAACAGTAAGACTAATGAAAAGGAGAGAACAAGAGAGGCAGTCAACAAAACCAGGCCTCAATTCTTTAAAAAAAAATCATATGGATAAAGCGGGCAAAATGTTCACAAGGCGTATCAGCCAGAAAAGAAAAAGGAGGTGTCTCACCAAGCCATCCTAGGAAGCATGGGCACTGCCCGTCCATTTCTCCTCCTTACCGGGAAGGTGTGGTTGTCCTCTGAGGCCCAATCCACGGGCCTTCGCCCAGGTGCTCCCAGGGACCTCCCTGGCTCGAGACTGTTGCCTCACTGCCTCCGGACAGGTCCTGTGGTGTTTGAATCTGCTTCCTCACACTTGACATCACTGCTGAGCTCCAAACATGTACATCCACCTGCCTCGCGGCCATCAACATATCGATGACCTCCATGTACCTCAAGTCCAATGTGTCCCAGGCAGAACTCATCATCTGAGAGATAAGACTTTCAGCACTGAGACAGGAGCTGTATGGTTTTGGGGGGACTAAGAGGCTGCTCAGGAGCAGGGAACGTTGGTCCGGAGGAGACAAAGACCATGACCTCCTTTGAGACTCAAAGGGAGGAGCTGGGGGTCAGGGGGCAATTCCCATGGGAGGCTCTATTTTCCCTGAGAAACAAAAGATGAAGCCAGGCTGGTGAGAGGTAGAAGTAAGGAGGGAATGAAGGAGTTAAGCAGGAAGTGGTCTTAAAACGGAAGGGGCCAGGGTGCCTGGGTGGTGAGTCAGTTGAGCATCTAACTCTTGATTTCAGCTCAGGTCATGGGTAGGTGCCAAAGAATACAATGGCAAATAACAAAAGGAGATAAGTAAATGTCCCTGAAGGTTTTGGGGACAATCAACAAGATTTCAGATGAAGGTGGGGACAGGTTCCTGACTCAGGTCTGAATCCCGGTATCAGACAGAGGGACAGAAGCGTCAAGGTCCCACCCAACACCTAAAGATCTATGTCAAGGATCTTCAAATAATTCTTTCCAGCTAAAAACTTAAAGTTGAATTGGTTTAAAGTAGTTTAAAAATTCAAGCATTTTAGAGCCAGAAAGACCCTTGAGATCATTCCTCCAGGAGCGGCTAATACATTGTGCTCCTTACTTCCAGGGCAGACGTTAGTAATCACAGGGCTCTTCTCTTCTCCGTCTGGACTCTTCTTCAGCATCTTTCTCATCATTGTTCTTCAGGAAGCCATCAGGAAGCCATTAGGAAGCCTTCAGGTAGCCAACTCTTCCAGAATTCACAAGTGGAGTTATGTTTGTTTTCAGCCACCGTAACACAATGCGTGGATTCTAGGTTTCTCAGCTCAGTCTGCCATTTTGTCATGCTAATGTACTGTGGAAAGGTAGCCTACCCTCTCTGGGGAGTGGTCGTTCATATTGTCCAACATTTTTCTCTCTTCCACTCAAAGAGACGTGGCTTTTTTTTTTCGTTTGGGAACACGTAACCCTCATCCACGTCTTACTGTCCAACAAGCTGGAAGTAAACAACAAGCAATGAATATTGATTTCTGCAACAAGCGCCTATACGAAAATTGAAACGTTTGACTTAAAATTTTTATTGCACAGATGTTGCTATTATAGAATGGAAGAATCTGCCCTTCTCACTGACTTTTATCTTCATGTAGGCCTGGAGGTGACCTGGCTGATTTCCAGGTTTGTCCCTGTTCACTTGACGTTCTCATCGTGGCCTCATCGAGTACACACTAAGTACACAGTCAAATGTTGTGTTAACCGATCATATACGTTAGGAAAAGTAAACGATCCCATGCATCTTTAAATGTTTGTTTCATTTCACATGTTTTCATTTCTTGAATGTATTATCTGACTTAAATGTTTAAGGCCCAACGCAAAGGAACCCCAAGCATTCACTGGGGAAGACAATAGCGGGATAAACAAAATCTCCATTAATGTGTTTTAAAATTGACTCAGACACGCCTCATAAAACAATAGACAGCAGCTTCTGGTTAATTAAGCTGGAGCCGTGTTACTTTTTAAATAGTTGAGAGGGGAAGAAACCAGGCAGATTCACTACTCTTTCCCTGAACTGATGTTGTTATATTGGAGGGGCTTGACCAAAGTTTATCAAAATTATGAGCAGGTCTATAGATTTCTTCTCTCAGCAAACAATGACTGGGTACTCAGCATATACTTGGAAGTCTACAAGAGCAGCATGCAGGAGAGTCAGGAAAGGGATTAAGTAAATCAAGGTGGGGGGGGCCATGAACTTGGGAGGCAGGGTTATACCCATCTCCATGGCAGTGTGTGGCCCAAGAAATACTTCATTATGAGGAGCCCCAACTCATGGACCCTGGAAGGTTAAGTAGAGGGTCCCACACGAGCTGGGTGGGAGCCACTTCTGGCAGCAGAAGCTAGGCAAGCACAGACCTAGGAGTCTGGAAACAGCCAACAGATATAGGGGGTGGCTTTAGTCAAAATCTTGATTTCCAAAAGAATCAGAAATCAAGTCCAAAATGGTGTTGCTACTCAACGGGAGGAAGAAGTCAGGTTAACCACTCAGGAGAACTTCTCAGGGAAAGGACTGATGGAACTAGAATTCTATCCCATGTGAAACTGGGCACACATGAGTCCACCGTGACCCAAAAAGACTGCTTTGGGGTCCAAACTCTGGCCGCAGTCTCTGGAAACATGCCATGCCCGGTCTTTTAGCCGAAATGACAAAAATCCTACTGACTCCTCCCAGATCCACTGGTGGAGCGGTCACTCAGTTCAGATTTCAATCAGCGGTTCTGTTCTTCTGTGTTTTAGCAGAGGCACTTGCTGTGGCTTCCCCAAACACCTTCCATTAAAACATCTGCCTAATGGAAAGCTCCCCAATGTCCATGCTGTGGTCTCTGCAAAAACAACCAGAAGCTCGAGGCACCCGAGTCCAGGTAAAGAGCACCTCTGTGACATGTGACATAACAAAAGGCAATGGATGTCCCCCAAATCGTATGATGTCAATGTGTTCATATCACATGTCAGGTCAGGTCACCTTTTCTGGGTCCCCTTTTGGGGTGAATCCTTCCCCCATCAATGGGACACAATCACTTACTTCGCTATGAGCCCCTTTGCCCCCATGTGCCTGTCCCACCATACTGAGACTTAATTGTTTATATACCTGCTTCCCTAGTCGGTCATCTTCTTGCAGGAAGAGCCTAGAACTTGTGCTTCTCCATCAGCCAGCATGCAGCTCTGTCCCTGGCATCCAGAAGATACTGTAAGGGTTTATTTTGTACTTATCTTACCTGCCACCCTTTCTCTTTTCTTTCCTAAGCTGAGATGTTTCTGACTCATTGCTGTATCTTCTCTGCTCCTGCCAAACACCTTGGGTCCCCCCACAACTGAGCATCTCTTCATTCCAGGCCCCAAACTAAAATTCTTTCTTCACCAGAGAAGCCTGCTACTGGAAACATGACCCCGTTTCTAGAGAATTAATATTTTAATTCCACTGTCCTTCATATGTTTATTTTACCTCAATTTCAACTGGGTCCAGGCAATTTTCGCAGGTGTGTTTATTCTGTCTGTGGACTGACACGCGGATTTTCTGCGAATAATGAGCCGACAGTCAGATGCCAGATAAATACTGTTCTGTTTCTTTTTGATTCACTTCACCACTCGGGCCGTGAGTGGCATCACCATGACCTGGCTTGAGCCAACCTTTCATATATTTAACTGAAAATAATCATAATGTTGACCTTACAGCTTCTAAAGGTTTACAGTGATCAAGTTTTATTATTCTCTTTTGAAATTAGAAGGGATAAAAAAATGAGAATATTTTCAGACACCCTTTCTCCCGATGTCATTTCTCTGGGGAAGTGTCCTTCATTTTCACTTAGAGATAGGTTGATAAACAGCGGAAATAAGACGTCCATAACTACAAAAACCTCTTTTAAACTGAATTTGTATGAAATGCTCGGGGTAGCTCTCTTCAGCCTCACTGGCTGAAAACCAGCCTTCCTCATCTTCTTGCTTGTCTAAACAGCAATGGCATGTACCCAGAGGATCAGTCCGATGGCGATGCCATGTGCTGGTGACAGGCACAACTGGTGTGGGGGATGCACTCAGGTTGAAGGTTGGTTCTCTCTTCCCTGCAACCCAACTTCCCTCCATCAGGCGAGTCCTCAGAGAGCTGGGGTCAGAGTGTTTCTATTTCATTTCCCACCCCAGCCGAAGGCTCTGTGAGTCGCGGGTGCACTGTTCCAACCTCACTGGAGCCTACAAAGAGGAGTATTTCATTCTAACAAGGGGACTGAAAACAGCGTTTGCTGTAAGATGCCAGGCCCACCACCTATAGGCACCGCAGGGTGAAATTTCAAGAAGGTCCCAATCTATCCGGTCATACAATCATCCATAAAATGTGCCTCTCTCTTGATGGTCTTTGTTCTCCCGGGAAGGTTGCAAATGGCCCTCTAATGAGCACAGAGTGTGAGGCAGCACCGACTTGGTCTTTCTCCTGTACCCCGTTCAGCATCCTACTGACAAACCTCTAATTTTGGAGAGAATACATTTCCGAAAAGCATAATCAGAGGAAGGTTCAGCTGAATCATGCACATTCCTGCACACTTCGCTTAAGATCCAGAAGTCTATACATTTTTATTCACTGTGCGTCTAACCGAGTCTTTAAAAGTTTTCTACAATAGGAACACAAAACTGGGAGAAGTTTTTTAATGACCTCTTGCTTTCTTTCAAGCATCATCAAACACCAGTTTGGCACAAAGTTCCTTGTTTGAGCGAAAGAGAAATTTGTCACTATTTTCCCTTGAATCATTACTATCTCTCAGTAATGAATGTGAGTCATTATAATTGAATTGTTCTCGTCTCTCCAGCTTGGGCCTGCCTAATGACTGCAGCACTCAGGACAGAGGCTGTGTGGCAAGGAATAGAATAAGAGAGAAGAGATTCAGTCCCACAGCCGGCAGGTAACTAAGCTAATCAGCTAAGCTAATCAGCTAAGCTAAGCCTGAGATACCAGCTCGAGTCAGGTGGGTGCTCTGCCCCACCAGCCACATCTCTTCCTACCCCGTGATTTGTACCATGGCTGAGGCTGGTTGTCCCAAACAGAGGTCACCTCATTCACCTCTGGAGATACCTAGGGGCACCAGAAAATGGAAACTTTGCCTAGAACCCAAATGCCCCTGGAAGAAGCAGGAAAGCCTTTCCAGCTTCAAGCACCAAGGCCCTTCCTTGGGAAGCTGCTTTCCCATTAATCCATCATTCCTTCTCTTCCCGGAGGGCTTCCTTCCTAATCCCAACAGTTAACCTTGTTTCATTCTTCCTTGTGTGTTGACTCCATTGCCTTCCTGTCTCCCTAACGGGATTGCCGACTCCCTGTAGACAAAACTGGCCGACTCGTCTTCTTATTCCCAAGACCCAGGTATGGTGCCTGTTGGTGGGCTCTCAGTAAATACAGGACAAGGTATCTAACTGTGTAGTGCTCATGCCAAGAGTAATCGGACACCAGCGGAGGCCCTGGACACTCCCTTTGTATTAACAGAACCTTGCTTTTCATCTCTAAGTTGATAGGGAAGAAGGGGTCCTTGATTCTTCTTTGGAAGCTCCCCTCTCCCCAAGCAATTCTCTTATAAGGAGATGTCTTGGGACCACCACTCAGACATTCTGTGTGGCCTCTAATTTGCCTAAGAGGGGCTGGCAAACTTCAAGGTCAGTGGAGAAGGGCGGTCCCCACCCTCTGTCTCCTGTACCCCTCCCCTGCCTCCCTCCAGCCCACCCACGTGGGCAGCTCCAGGTTGGTGACTCCTGGCACTCGGCTTAACACCCTTCAGTACCTCCTTCTTCCCCTGAAACCCGGTTTGCTGACTCCTCCTACAGGATTCTGTCTTTTCTCAGGTCACACTGGCATGCCTTAGTCTATATGGTATAGCCAGGCAGCCATGCCGGGCCTACTCTGTCCATTTCTCTCCCGCCTCACTGACCACACACACAGCTTTTTTCTACCCGAACCCTCTCCCTGGCACACCTGCTGTGGTCATCCTCAAGACCCCACTCACTTCATAGGCGTTTACACCCTCCGGGAAGCCCCTCTGGGTTTAACCTGTTCTTTCCCTTCACAGCCATGACTTCGTCTTGGGGATGGCTGTGCTTTTGGGGGTGGGGGAGGCCCTTTAGTTTTCAATAGTAGCTTGGCAATGATTAAGCTTAGACGCTGGGAGTGACAGTTGGAAGCTTCAGGAAGCTGTCTTTGACACAGGATGAAAGTATTTAGGGGATGGCAGAGAGACACCTATCTTGTAAGTTTGCATCTGAAACCACCAGAGACATTTTCTACAAGGCGCTGGGGGTGGGTGCATTTTCCTGTGTCTAGGGAGCGCCCGGGACAGTCACATTTTCAGAGGAAAAGAGGAAAAGGAGAAGGGTCTAGTGCATTTATTTATTTATTTATTTAGAGCACGAGCAGGGCAGGGGGTGGGGGGGGGAGAGAGGGGGGGGGGGGGGGAAAGAGAGAGAGGGAGAGAGAGAGAGAGAATCCCAAGCAGGCTCCACACTCAGCTTGGAGCCCAACGCCAGGTTCGATCCCATGACTGCAAGATCATGACCTGAGCCTAAATCAAGAGTCCAGCGCTCAACGAATGAGCCACCCAGGGGCCCCTGGTGCATTTATTTCTAACTCGACCTCATTATCACAGGCATCTTTGGTGAACTACCTCTATGCATCCTGAGATCCTATAATCAACATTTTCATGATTTCATATCGTTCTTCTAAAACATGTTTTTCCAGCTTCAGAGTTAACATAAGCCTTTGCTTAAAAGGTTACGTTCCTGAGAAATTAAAACAGGCTCTGCGGTAAAATAATTTGACATTTCAGGGAGCCATTTCTGCTGCACACAGAATGTCAAGAAACACAAAAGAGAATCTCTAATTAATGATAAGGAACAGAAAACAGCCACGTTTATTTTTAAGTCCGTTGCTGCAAACCTGATTAGTCAGATACACAGCTTTCGAGTTCAGCTCACCGGGTGATGAATATTCTGTCTCCTTGTCTATTTTTCTCTTGCAGGGAGAGAGAGCTATTTCCCAACACGGCTCACTAACAAACAAAATAAATGTTGGTCCTTCGGATAGTTTTCTAGGCTTTTGACTGCGTTTCATTGTGACTTATCATTTTGTTCAAATAAAAAGCTAAAGAAGAATACAGGAATGGCTCGGGCAGCGGGAGCACACGAAGGCTTGGTGGCAAGAGAGAAGCTGGCGTGTTTTAGGGAGATGAAAGGTTGGTTTGGCATGGCGCCCAGCGTGGGGGCAGGATGAACAGGCTGGAAGGCTAAGCAGGGGTCGTGCCCTCTCCACAGTCAGGACTTGACCCGGAAGGCAAACCAGCAAAGGAGCGGATGCTTATGGTAACCAGAGGGGCTGGTCTAGTGAGGAGGGGAGTGTGAAAGTGGTTGTGCTTCCTTGCTTTTGAAGCAAGGTGCAATTATGGTAGAGAGGAAAGGGTGTGAGCGTTGACTTCAATGCACTGGCTCTATGTTTACAACATCAGGATGACTTTGGGGCAATTGTTGATTTCATGAACATTCTGCCTTGCAGGTTTTCTGGGAAGGATGCACAGGGAGCTATACTCAAAGTGCCCGGGAAATGCTTGGCATCCCGCAGAGGCATAGCACAAGGTTCCGTATCCGAGGTTCCAGACCATCTCTAAAACTCCCTCCATTTGTAACGAGTATAACTATCATACTAGGTGCCAGCCTTCATTCTAACTGGTGTTGTTTTACCAATTAATTTGTGGAACCCTCATACCCTATGAACTTAGGACTTATTGATTCTTTGTGCATGAGGAAACTGAGGCACGGGGAGGTTGAGTAACTTGCCCCAAATGACGCAACACCTAAGTGTAGAGCTGGGATCTAAACCCAAATGGTCTGGCCTGAGTCCTCCCACAAGCACTAAACCGGTTGGCCATGATTCATACGTGACCCCTCTGAGCTCCACAAACAACCTCTAAGGGAGATACATTGTTTTCATCATGATTTTTCACATGGGGAAGTTGAGGCTGACGGCCTCAGTGGCTGGTCCCCACCTGACCATTTAGCAGAGACGAAGCCACGCCAGGACTTGGGTCTAAGCCAGAGGACAACTCTTGGCCCTTCCCACCGCCCGGGAGGCCTACTTTCCTAAGAGGAATCAAAAGCAGATTCTGGTTTAATCACTAGAGTAGACGTCTGTTCGTCGCTCTGCTAAAACATGGTATATCTGAAGGATATTTCAAGAACATCTCTCTCTGAGCTTGGCGTCTATTAATACCTCATGGTCTCCACGTATTCCAACACTTACAAGTCACAGGAGCTGTGGCTTACGCACATGATTTATACGTGTATTATTATTTATACATATATTACACATAGGCTTGCCTATACCACTTAACACATAATGTTTGATAATGACTGTGAATCTCTAAACCAACCTCGTGTTCGAAAGAAAGAACACAGCAGTACATGGTGATTTGTGAGCCAGAAAAGACAGAAGACAGATAAAATACGTGTGGGTGCACACATATATGTGTGTCTTTTAATCCTGGAAAAAATGTGGTCTGAAAGGACACAAATATTAACTGCTCGAGTTCTCTATGAGCTGAGACACCGAACCAGGGGCCACTAATGCCATTAATAAATTATAGAAGTGAAAAGGCAGGCGTGGAAACCCCTTGGAACCAGGCAGGCCTGTGGAGAGCTTCCTCACCCCCTACCCGTGTCTGCCTGTCTCATTACTGCTGTATAACCTGACCTGTCTTCGTGCTTTAGGACTGGGCTTAGCACAGAGCCACACATCACCCTGGCTGGACAGTTACGAGAGACGCTCTCAAAGCTACTAATAACAAAGAGGGACACGATGGCCGTAATCATGCTGGGAAACCCAAATCACAGCTCTTTCTTTTCCAGAAGCTATCTAAACCATGCCCCAGCAGCTTCCTGCTGACTTTAAAGTAACCCAGTGTGAAAGCTGTGAGGAACCCGAGCTATTCCACGCTGGTGAAGTTTCCTACCCTTTTGATGGTGAGAAGAGGGCGTATTTGCAGACTTTTCCTTTCATACCCCCCAAACTTCATGCTGATTATTCACCAATTAAATGCACAAGAAAATCAATTGGAAATACAGTCATTCTGAACTATCGAGTGTCAGTGTGGTTCAGTTACAGTACATCAAGACCTTTTATATAGTTTGAGGCAAAAATTTCTAACGAGCCCTTGATGTTTTTATTTTTTTATTATTTTTTTATTTTTTTATTCTTTTAACGTTTATTTATTTTTGGGACAGAGAGAGACAGAGCATGAACGGGGGAGGGGCAGAGAGAGAGGGAGACACAGAATCGGAAACAGGCTCCAGGCTCGGAGCCATCAGCCCAGAGCCCGACGCGGGGCTCGAACTCACGGACCGCGAGATCGTGACCTGGCTGAAGTCGGACGCTTAACCGACTGCGCCACCCAGGCGCCCCGCCCTTGATGTTTTTCAATGCTTGTGAAAATGAATAAGAGACGTAAATGTAGAGAAAATGAAACCTTGTAAGTACAAGACAAAAACATGAGTGACTTTGCCTACCACACGGGTTGATACAGGTTGAGTGGGGAAAACCCCAATCCAGAATCAATAGCGAAAAGGCTGACGAATGCGACGTCACAAAAAAGTTTTTACGCGGCAAAAAAAGTCAGCTCATAGTGTGTTGATGTACAAACTATTCTCCTTCGTAGTGAGGCTCTCTGCCTTTAAGTCTATTTTGTGCGATATTAATGTAGCCACTTCTGCTGAAAAGTTTTCATAGGACATCTCTTCCGGTGTTTAACTTTCAGTCTGTGTGTGTACTCAAAGCACATATCTTACAGCTACAATTATAGAGCTGCTTCTTGAATTTTTAACCTGTATTTTGATGAGTTTTCAATCCATCTGCCTTCAATGTAGTCATTGATTGCCTTGTCCCTATTCCTTTTTATTTGTCTCGTCTATTTTTCGTCTCTTCTGATATTGTTACAGATGACATCTATAGATGTGATAAACCCATCCATTCAGTGATATTGGATTCACTTCAAGAAGTCACACATCGTTTAAGAAAGTTAAGAGAAAAAGTACATGAAAAATATTTATATGTGCCCACGTATTTAACATTTCTGGGGCTCTCTATTCCTCTAGTAAATCTGAGTTCTTTGTGTTATTTCCCCCAAATTTTCCTCGGCACTTTTTGTAAACATGTCTGTTTCTGATGGATTCTCTGTTCTTGTTTATCTGAAAACGTTCTCATCTTGCCTTCATTTTTGAAGGATGGCTTCGATGGATAGCAAGCTCTTAATTGACAGGGTTTTTCTCGTTTTTATTATTATTATTCAACATTTTGGATATGCTGTTCTGATGTCTTTCAGTTTCCATGATTTCGAATGAGAGGTTGCCATTAATCGCGCCATTGTCCCTCTGTGTGTGATGTGTTTCTTCATTTCTGGATATTTTCAAGATGGTCCGCTTATCTTTGTCTCCCAGAAATTTGTCTATGGCATGGTTAGGAGCAATTAATTTCTCTGTGTTTATACTTCCTAGGGTTTGCTGAGATCCTTGAATTTGTAACATATTGTTTTATACCAACCTTAGACCATTATTTCTTCAAAAAAATATTTTTTTCCTGCCCCCTCTCCCTTTTCTTTCTTGTGATTCCAATTACACATATGCGAGGCCACTTCATATTTTCCATAGGTCTCTGATGTTCTGTTAATTTCTCTACTTATTTTATTCTCTCTTTTAGTCAGATTAGATCATTTTTATTGATCCGTTGTCAAGTTAACTAATTCTTCTACTCTCTTCAAAGGGATGTTGCAGTTGGCTAGGGAATTTTTATTTCAGTATTGAACTCTGTAACTCCAATGTTTTCTATTGTTTTCGTTTCTGTATTGAGATTCTCAATCCAATCTCTGGTAGCAAAGCTTCTCCAAGTATTTGAGCATTTTGCTTTTAATTCTTTGGACATACTTGTAGCAGCTGCTTTGAAGTCTTTTCTGCTAAATCTAACAAATGATTCTGCCTGAAGCTTATTTTTATTGACTGCTTTTCTTCCAGAGTATATGTTACACTTCCCTGTTTCTTTGTACCTCTGGTAATTTTTGGTTAGGAACTGGACAATGTAAATTATGTGTGGTGATGGCTCTAAATTCTGTCATATTCTTCTGAGAATTATCGGCCTCTTGTCTGGATTCAAGCAATAAACCCTGTCTCTCACTAGCTGGCCTCTGCTGGTATCTGGTCTTAGGACACCCTCTGCTCCTTTCACAGATTGGTCCCGCATAGTTCTCCCCCGTGCTTGTGAAATGTGGTGGTCAGCCAAGAATCTGAGCAGACGAGGGCCAACCTCTGTGTTTTCTTTGCTTTTAGAAATTCTCCTCTAGGGGCGCCTGGGTGGCGCAGTCGGTTAAGCGTTCGACTTCAGCTCAGGTCACGATCTCGCGGTCCGGGAGTTCGAGCCCCACGTCAGGCTCTGGGCTGATGGCTCAGAGCCTGGACCCTGTTAAAAAAAAAAGAAATTCTCCTCTAATTTTTGGCCATTCTGCTGGATTTGAGTTCCGTACTCTGACACCTTAAACTCATTCAGCTCCAGTCTTCTGCCTCTCAATCTTCTCATGGTTGGAGCATGCATGATATTTAAAAAAAAAAAAAAAAAAAAAAAGGCATCAAACTCACTGATCTGTCCTGAATAGCATTTCTCTCAAGAATCTATTTTCCTCTGTCCTCTTGCTGCCTCTCAAGGGGTTTCCCCTACAGCTCTGTGCTTGACTATCAGCCAGGGTTTTTAGAGTTTATTCTCTGAATTTGTGTCTTATCCCGAGTTCTCGTATTGCCATAATTTCTCCTTTCAATTTTCAGCTGCTTTCCCAGCCAGCTCTGAACTCTGTTCCCTGGAAGTAACATCATATTTTGTCCAACCAACATTTCTTACAGCCATAGCCTTGGGGTTGACCAGCATCCTTTCCAGCGAGCCACAAACAATTTTTATCTCTTCCGTTTGCAGTCTTTTGAAATTAAACTTCTCTAGCTTCTGTTTGTTGTTGGATGCTTTCCAGTGTCTTTAACAGTTGGTTATTTTATTTTGCCTATTTTTTTTATATTATTATCTGCAGAGATTCACACGACCACTTAATCTTTCTGCCAGTAATGCAAATTGAGACATTTTTCTGAAGTTTTGCTTCTTTTGTTATTATTTATTATTGTTTCCTAGAGTTTTTTAGTTTTCTGGCTGTTAAACAATTATAAGTATATTTCATTATGTCAGAGGGTCTGAATCCACTCTACATTTTGGAAGGAATTTGTTGAGACGTTATTTGGAACCTAAGATAGACTCAGTGTTTGTTAATGGTGACCCACAAGCACCGGAAGAAGTAGATGTATTCATAGCTAGGTAGAATGGAATAGAGTTTGATATGGGTATTAGGTAATGTTATCAGTTACATTTTGAATTTGTCCATCTGATCTATTATTTTTTGTCCTCTAGGTCTGCGTTAGTTTGTTAGAAGTTACAGAAACCTCCCATTGCAAAAGGTGTTTCTGTCCACTTTGTGCTTTCATTTCTTGGAATTTACATTTTATGCATATTGGTGCTACTATCATTATACATTATGTGCACGCTGATGCTAATAATATTGTATATTATTTGGTATATAAAGACCATGACAGCTATAGCCTTGAGGTACAATGTACCTTTAAAAGACTTCCCAGTAACTCTTTCCAATCATGAATTTTTTATTGTATTACACATCCTGGCCAGTTGACATGATTTTGGTTGCTTAAAACTAACACGTGTGTTCCTCTTCTGATCCAAAAATATCACTAAGTAGAATTTTGCTGCAATAGCTATAGGAACATTGGCAAGATGGAAAATTTTCTATGTCCTCTTCACCTATTCGTCCCTTCTAAATTCTCTTGCATCCAGGACTAAAACGTATGTCAGGCGTGGCACATATCCCGGGAAGTGAGCTGCTCAGCATCACTGGACATCACATGAGTTCATACGACCCATCTTCTCTTATTCCATGAGCTTTCCTATTTAAGTCATGTTACTCTTTACTCAGCCCTTCCCACGAGCCAGGAGCCATGATACACACTGTAAGACTCAGATATTATTGAATCCTTGCCGCAACTCTGTGAGGAAAGTATTATCATCGCCAGTTGTACAGATGAGGATACTGAGATGTAGAGATTGGTTTTCCCAAGGTACCGGTACTTTCAAGGTACTTTTCAAAGGTTATATAGCAGGTAGGTCATGCATGCACTCATGAGGGTCAGAGCCAGATGGAAAAGACTTTGAACTTCAGACTATCTTACTCCTCCACCTACCTGTATCTTAACCATCATCTACCTTCCTCCCTGTCATACCACTTCCCAAAGAGAAGCTTTGAGTACTGCAGGGCTCTGGTAGGAAACCTCCATGAATGGTGGCCTCTTGCTGATGCACCAGTTTCTGCTTTGATTAGCTTTGGTTGAAGTGCCAGGGAAGCACTCACACGTGGTGATTAAGCACAGCAAGATAGGCCAGGAAGAATCACTGGGGACCATCTTCCTGGGAAGAAAGCAGAGTTGCTAACATCCATCTGGAGGGTGCTGGAATACTTATAGAGCCTTCCTATGTAGTTCATGCTACCCATTTTCAGACTCTTTCAGTTCATTGCTTTACTGCCTACACTGTGCCAGCTCTTCCGGGACGGTGTCCTCCTTTGGTACCTTCATATTTCCAGAACCCAGCCCATGTCTGTCCCAGAGCAGGTGCTCAGTGCCTGCTTGTTGAGTTTTAAATGCAGTGTGGCATGAGAATGTCTTTTCTGTACAAGAAAACTTCACTTACTCAGATTAGCTGAAAGAAAAGCAAATATGAGTTGTTTAAAACATTGTGTTACAGCCTTTTATACTTTTTGGTAAATTCTCAGTCTAGATAATAGCTGATGACTAAATGGAGAATTTATGTCAGGGCTTTTTAAATGATACAAACGAATAAACTTCAATAAGCACAACTTTTAAAATAAAAATGATGCTGTCAACACACAAACGTAAAGAGATCACTTTTCAAATAGTTGCATACACTCATTGGCATACCATTGCACCTTTGGGCTGAAGTGTTGGATTTGATGTTTTAGTGACCATTTTAAACGACAGCATTCTCCTACGGATTTCCTTCCCTTAATAATTTTCTCACAAGAGGTCACACGGAACGTAATAAATCTTAGATATGAAGCGTACACATCATGCGTTTGAAGAACTTCTAAAATTCTTTTTAAGCCAATATTTCCTTTTAAAAATGCCCAGCCATATTACCCAACCTGTTGAAACTCTCTTTGCATATATAATCGAATCATGACAAAAATGTCCCAAGTTTTCCTTTCATATATTTTTAAATTTAGTGGGTTGTATACTTTGAGTATATTGGTGATAGACCTCCATTTGTCAGTGTTCATCAATTAAATGCTTCATTTTAAAATGGAGATAGTTAATTGCCTGCATAATGACTAGTCTCTCCTCCTTCTTTATCTACCAGATATCAATATTATTGGGTGGGAGGGTGCTGGAGCACTTACTCTGTGATGCTGCTCATAGCAAACCTGCCAGTTTCAAACCTCCATTGTATCATCAGGAATTGGCTCCATTCACTCATTCCTTCCTCAAATGTTTGGTGAGCAACACGTGAAGCACTGTCCTTGGTGTTTAGAGCTTCAGTGACAAGCAGGGACAGGCAAATCCTGTCGTCACATCACTCAGGCAACTTGTGTTGGCAAAGAGAAGATGGCATATCTAGGGAGATACTAGGGGGGAGGGAGATACTCCCTCCCTAGGGACATACTGCATAGTGTTTGATGCAGGGATGTGGGAAGGAAGAAAGGAGAGGCGTTGAAGGGGGTAGGGGAGGAAGGCCCTCCTCATCTTCCAGGAAAACAATAGCTTTTCACACACACACACACACACACACACACACACACCCTCCAGGCTAGCTCTGCCCAGGGATGCTGGCCCTGTTTGACCAATCAGAGCCCTTGGCTTCACTTCAACTAGCAATTTGCATACAACCAGAGCACTCCAGTTGTCCTTGTTCACCCCCTAACCCAGTATTTACCTACAAAGCAAATGTTATTTACTGATACTTTTCAACTGAAACTTGATGCCCACAGGCGCTTCCACCAAGTGTGGGGAGTCCTTCTGTCTTTGAAGGACTTCAGCTTTCATTTTTCAATGCCAATGATTGGCTTCAGCCTCTGGCTGAGCCTCTTTTGGGGCACCTGGAGGACAAGGAGGAGAAATTTCTTGCTGTCATGGACAATGTTTTCTGTAAGTCCAATACATTGGCATCCTTTCTCTTGAGAACATTCCCACACTTAGTGATAGACGTTTGCTCTTCTTAAACTTTCACACCAAATCAACAGTGTGAAAAGGTGACAGCCGGTAAAGGAACACTCCTAATCTACATCCTTGCTCTAGAAAATGTCAGAGCATGAGGAGAATCAGACACAAACCAACTCCTGAGTCCACAAAAATAGCTGAAGCATTTCTTCTGAGACCTTAAAGCCACGTGCCCATTTTATGATTTGAGAGTCACAAATACCACCGAGGAAGAGGCTTTGATCATTTTAGTGATTGTCAAAGATGGTGAGGAAGGGGGAACACACGTGTGAATCAGGTCAGCTAAGCCATGTGTCTCTTCAATGTAAGGTAAGTTTTCCTTGTTTATGTTTTCCTTTCATCGTAACTGAAGCTGTAGACGCTCAATCTCTAGGTTCAAGGGTGAAGAAGCTTCTAGAAGACTAGTTGGTCTAACAGTGTCTTTTCCCTTCTGGCACTGAACTTCCTACCGCTCTGATAGTTACTCCACTTGGTCCAAACCATGTGTCTCTCTACATCCCAACCACACCTCCACCAGCCGCTATTTAAAATTTAACATGGAGGCAATCTGTCTTAGTTTAGCAAGTCCTGGATGGGGCTCAGGCGATGGGGTCTAGTTCTGGCTCTGCCGTCCACTCGCTGTGTAACTGGAACCAAAGTGGGCCTCTGTGGGTCTTATTTATAAAATGGAGAGAACTAGAAAATATTATTTATAAATTCCCTTTGTCTCCGAAGGATGTCACCTGGTTGATAAAATAAATTATTGATGATTAAAGAATGTCTTGAGTTATGGCACCAGATAATGTCTCCTTTAAACACAGTGCTCTGAAGAAATGGAAGGAGTGGGGAGATAGTGGGTTCACTACAGGGCCTGGGGGAACCTCATCTTCCAGGAGCATAGTGGGACCTTCCCACTGGAAACTGCCCAAGGATGCCACATACCTGCTGTCCCCTCTGCCCAGCGGAAGGAGGGCTTGGGTTAGTAGGACCTCCTTGCCTGCAAGTGGACAGGAGGCCTTGCCCCTCCGCCCACCCCACCTTGGGCCTCCAGGCTCAGGGCTGTTGGCGCACATCAGGGAATCACCCAGTGTCCTTCAGTCACCACCCCGGCTGTGGGTTTTGGAAAGCTGGGGACTTGGAACAGGCATTCGTTGGTTTAAAACGCCCGGTTTTGGACTCTTGTTGTTATTTTTTGTTTGGTTTTGTTTTACCTCAAGTTGATTTCGCAGAGAAACTGGTGCTGTGTCTCACAAGAGAAAAGCAGCCCCGGGAACTTTTTCTTCTCAGGGATTTTTGTCCAAAGGCTAAAACCACACTCAAAATTGCTGAGACAGGTTGTTCCGCGGAGAATTTGGCAGCTTCCCCAGAAACACAGAGAAGTTTATGAACTCGACAGGAAACGAAACGTGAAAAGCAAAACTCTGCCGTTTCCTCGTGCCTCAGTGAACCAGGTAGATGGTGCGGGAGAGAGAGGGAGCTCCATGCCTCTACCCAAGACATGCTACTCTGTGCTCCTACCCAGGAGTCCGCACGCTGCCTCCTGCTTCTGGCCTGGGGAAAAACAGGCAGGCGCCCTGGACAGTGACAGGGCAGCATGGTCGCCAACTCAAGGCACAGGGGAGGGATCTCCTCTGTCACCCCGGGCAAAAAGCCTGTTAAGGAGGCTGTGGGGGCCTTCAAGATTTCCTTCTCATTCAGAACAGAAAGTGCCCCGGGATGGAGAGGGAATCAGTTGCTTTGCATGAATGGTTTTACTGCTCAAGCTGTGCAAATACTTCACACTTTCAAATCCTGCTGCCAGCCACGCAGCAAAATCCATGCACATGGTGATTGCGTCATCTCAAATCATCAATCAGACTCACAGTCCTCCAGCATTCGATGCCTGCCAATATGCAATTGCAACCGACGCTTCAAAATAATCTGTTTTCGATTCTGGGGTCTACTGCAATGGCTTCTCGGAATGAATTGGTTTTGTGTGTGTGTGTGTGTGTGTGTGTGTGTGTGGAGAAGTTACCAAATTGATGCCAAAGACGAAGGAGCACAGCAGATTCCACCCAGGCTGTCCCCCCAACCAAGTCTTCTGCAAAATGGGGTTCCAGAAGACTCGTACCCTTTGGGGGGGCTTCACCCCCATGTCATGCGTTCTCATGGGAACCTGCCTGGGCCCTCCCTGGCACCTTGGCTGGCCGCCCTCTAGGCTGCTCTTTTCTGGAATGTAAACTGATGGTGAATTTTATAGCATTCATCAAATGGCATCCCGTCAAGTCTCACCTTGCAAAGACCAAGAAGAAAACTCCATAACCTCACATTTGCAGGCTACATATTTGATTGCTTTATTCTGAGTTTTCACCAAACCTTGATCCTCTGTGTTGTTGGTAGAATAATTTACATTATTAAAATAAAATTGTCCTCAAGACGGTTTTATGCAGTATGATGATGTATTACTTTGATGGCAGAAAATGCACAGATATCAGAGCCCTCCTTTCAGGTTCAAATTCATTCCAGTTCCACCATTTACTGTGTGACCTTGGGCAGGTTACTAAACATCTCTGAGCCTCTGGATTCTCATCTACCTATTGAAGTCCCTATCACGGTGCCTAACAAATAATATGCACTCGAACGGAAAGTTCCTTTCTCTTTATTTATTCATTTCTAGATAGAAAAACCACAGTCCAGAAAGTCAAGTAATTTGCTTAATTATTTGAATAATAATTATTGCTATTAATTAATTAATACTGTTGTTGTTTTCATTATTATGTTGCCATTGCGCCCATAATCATAGCTAACATTCCCAACACTTTTTTTCCTCCCGGACAATATGGTCAGTTGCCCACGTACATCAGAAGTATGCAGACGGCTGAATGATCTGAAGTTTCAAAGCTATTTTATAATTAGATTTCAAAAACAAAAGCGAGCAACAAAAGAACAAATAGATAAATTAGACAGCCACAAAACAAAAGACTTTTGTGCTTCAAAGGACACCATTAAAGTATGAAAAGAACCCACAGAAGACAAAAGAATTTCGCAAACAATTATGTCTGATAAGGGACTTGTTCTGGATTTTATAAAGAACATTTGCCACTTAACAATAAAAAGACAGCCCCATGAAAAGTGGGGTAAAGGATCTGAATAAAGACGTCTCCACAGAAGATGTGCAAACGGCCAGTAAATTTCTGAAAAGATGCTCAGAACCATCAGCTCTTAGGGAAATGCAAATGGAAACCACAAGGAGATACCATTGAGCACCCGCGAGCCTCGCTAAAATAAAAAAAGAAGCATCGTAAGTATTGGCAAGGATGGGGAGAAAACAGAACCTTGCACACCGGGAGTGGGAATGTAAAATGTAGCATCTCAGTTTGGAAAACCGTCTGACAGTTCCCAAAATGGTGAAACGCAGAGTTACTAGATGACCCAGAAATTCTATCCTAGGCACGAATCCAAGAGAAATGAAAATGCATGTTCGCATCAGAACGGGTACAGGAATCCTTACAGCAGCATTATTCATAAGAGCCAAAAAGGTGGAAACAACCCCAATATTCACCAACTGATTAACGGATAAATACATGCGATATATCCATATGATAGAATATAAACGGTAACTCAACGGTGCTAAAACGGTAACATTCTATAAGTAACAAGAGCCAGTCGCAAAAGACCACGTTATATGATTCCATTTATACGAAATATCTAGAATAGGTAGATTCACAAAGAAGGAAAGATTGGTGGCTGCCTAGGGCAGGGGGTTGGAAGGTAATAGTGAGTGACTGCTAACAAATACAGGAGGTTCCTCTTGAGGACACCACAGTGTCCTAATACTGACCACGGTGATGGTTGCACCTCTCTATGAGTATCCTAGAAGCCATTGAAGTGCACACTTTATTTATTTATTTTTATTTTTTTTTAAATTTTTTTTCAACGTTTATTTATTTATTTGGGACAGAGAGAGACAGAGCATGAACGGGGGAGGGGCAGAGAGAGAGGGAGACACAGAATCCGGAAACAGCCTCCAGGCTCTGAGCCATCAGCCCAGAGCCTGACGCGGGGCTCGAACTCCCGGACCGCGAGATCGTGACCTGGCTGAAGTCGGACGCTTAACCGACTGCGCCACCCAGGCGCCCCGAAGTGCACACTTTAAATGAGTGAATTGTATGGTATGTCAACTCTATCTTGTCCAAACTATTATTTTAAAAATAAGCAAGTGGTTGGTATATGTTGATATTGGGGGGACAAACCGTACTCATAGTCTCTTAAGCGTATGTATTTATTCTGAGATAGAAGGAGGGGAGGGGCAGAGAGAGAGAGCGAGAGAGAGAATCCCAAGCAGGCTCTGTCCTGTCAGCACAGAGCCCGACGCGGGGCTTGGTATCACGAACCGTGAGATCATGACCTGAGCGGAAACCAAGAGTTGGACGTTCGACTGCCTGAGCCACCCAGGCGCCCCCTGCACTCATTGTCTTAAGGCGGTCTGTGGTCCCTGGCCACCCTCCGTTCCTTCCCATCCCCAACCCACATCGTGATCAGGGAACCGGCCAAGAGGCTTTGGGTGACTGCCCGGGACGCCAACCTCATCCTGTTTCTCGAAGCTCCCTGGTGCCCCAAGGAGCCCCACCTTCTGCTCTGGTGCCATTCCGGCCAGGAACGTCCTTCCAGCTATATCTCCTGGTAAATGTCGGTGCTTTTGGTAGGACGTGGTTTTGGGGCCACTCTCTCTGGAGCCTCACCGGGCTTTTCTGGCAGGGCTGACCATCTTGTTATTTCTCGGCTCGCAGACGGGCCGCGCTGCGTCGCCGTCAGGTGGATACCCATTTACCCCCTTCCCCATTGGCCTTTCACCTCCTCGGGGTACGAATTGGACCATGTTGATCTGAGTGCCCACATCACCTGGAAGTGCACAAGAGAGAGTGAGCGAGAAAGCCACTTACTGTGTGTCAGACACAGCGCTGCAGGGCTCATACGCACTGCGGTGTTCAATCCTCCCCGACGCCTACAGGAGTTAAAATGATAAAACACGCTTTTCCAATAAAATCCTTGAGGCTTGGAAAGGTCAAGTGACCTCTTCAAAGTCACAGAATTAATACCTAGCAAACCCTACATCGAGGCTAGGCCACGTCACCTTAAAGGCTACAGCTATGACAAAGAATTCAACCACCTCTCAGATGACATCTGTGGGCCTGCTTGCCTAAAAACTCTCTTTCTTCTTCTAGCTGCTCCTGCTTCCTTTGTGGTTTCTCATCCTGTGGCAGAGGCTTCAGGACCTGGTGCTGGTTCCTGTTTTTTGTGCTTTTGCTTAAGACGGACTTCGTCTGGGGTGTATGACGAACGGTTCCTTGTTCTCTTGGGCCAAATCTATGTGTTTTCAGTGGAGAACATCCTAACCTTTTGCCCTGCCTGGCTGCTAAGCTCATCTTCCACAGGGTTTTGACCGACCATTACTTTTTGTGTTGTTTGTGGTGGTGGTTGTTGTGGGGTAGGTGGGGGCGTTGGGCAAACTTCCCAAGTCTGAGCGTTCTTTAAGATGCACACTCTGCGTGAGTTCTCTGGCCAACGTTTTGCAAGAGCAATGCCAGGTCGAAATGTCCACTGGGAAATAAGCCTCCGGACACTTTGAGAAATGGTTCAAGCACAGCCAAGGTGGTGGTGCTGAGAGACGCAGCATGTGGTCGCCATGGTGATGGCAATTGCACTTCTGACATGGCCTGCTGCCCGGTAAACACCGATACGCTGTCTCATTTCCAGTCGAGAGACAAAACAACCTCCCTAAATCCATCCCGCTCCCTCGGCGTGAACTCTGATATGACAAAGAGGCAGGTGGGCGTGGTCTCATTCCTTCATCGGGGTGTCTCTGGAAACTGAGGCGTTCGGCTCTGCAGCCCCTGAGATTTCCTTTCAAGACATCGGGGTTGGAGTTTCCATAGACTTCCTTTCTTCCAAACGTATGCCAAGGGCTCCTGGGACCAAGGAGAGTTTCACCCCCCTGTAGTCACCTATCTGGGACATAATTCTTGTAATCCGGCAGAGAACCCAATTTCGTTTTCAAATGTGTGTAGAAGAGAGGAAGCAACCCGAATGATTTACAGTAAATATTATTTTTACACCGGTCAAAATAGCACCAAGGCACCTGCCTTCTCTGGCATTCTAAACAGCTGGGACAACTCTCCTCACTGTTGACTGTCAATACAGTAGACAAAAACAGGAGGGTGCTTCCCAAGGTCACCTCAGGTGGGCGTAGTTAGGACCTTAGATTCCAGAGGTTGTACTCAGACCACCGGGGTAGTCAGAAAGTCCAAAAGGTGGTCTTTCCTTCTAGAAACTCCGATGGCATTCCTTCCCAGACATCTGGGGGACCAAATCCAGAAGTGGACTGAGGTATGGAGGAGAAAGGACACCAGTTAAGGAGACGAGATTGGGACCATTGCTGTCTTGGGGTTTTTCTGAGAGAGGGGAGGGCTGGAAATCCATTTATTCTAGATTCCAGAAGATGGGAAGAATATGCAGAAATGGACAGCCCGGGGTGCCTGGGTGGCTCAGCTGGTTGAGCCTCTGACTTCTGCTCAGGTTAGGGTCTCCTGGTTCATGAGTTCGAACCCCACCTCTGGCTCGCTGCTCTCAGCACAGAGCCCACTTTGGATCCTCTCTCCCTCTCTCTCTGCTTCTCCCTCACTTTCTCTCTCTCTCTCTCTCAAAAATAAATAAACATTAAAAAAAAAAAAAAAAAAAAGAAATGGACAGCCAGTCAGGGCCCTGGTTCTGTGTGGGGCCTGAGGACTTCTGCCTTCTCTCTGTGATCACTTCTGCTCATCATTGGCCATGTGGCCCCTGATTGGCCAGACTCATCTTTTCCTCTGCAAACCCTTTAGCAGGGCCTTGGAGCCTCATTCCCCAGCTTGTGAGCTCTCTTACCTGCAATCTCTACTTGTCTCTCAGTAACCACAGAATGCTGGCTCTCCAGAACCTTCCCATCCAGGGCAGCAGGCCCCCGGTCAGAGTCCCCCACGAGGCAGCCTATTATTTGGATGGTATTTATGATTTGGACCTGAAAATGTTGCTGTAGAAAAAAAAAAAAAAAAAAGCCTAGTTTCCTACTGGGTAGGGATACTTTCTTCTTATTTTAATCCTATGCACTGATTCCATATTCTGCCCTCGGTAAATCTTCTAGAGCTGAGTGACTGATTTGGGACTTCTCCACCCCTACCCACATTTGCTCTTCTCCATGTGCACGTTTAAAACGCCACCTCCCTCCTTCCCACACGCTTCCTGCTAAGCAGCCCTCTCTTTTTCAGCCGGTGTTGGTGGGCTTGTTCTTCCACTGTGTGCTTTTTAATAGACTCTAATGTTTCTCATAAGATTCCTTTTCTTAATTACAGCCATGAAACCCACACTCTCGGAAAATGTAAACAAGCATTTTTTTTTTTTAAATGAGGTTAGTTATTTGCAGTTAGCTTTACTCTAAGGGATTCGACATGTACCCTTGGTTTCCTTAAGAAGGGATTAGCACAGGGGTACTTCTCCGCCGTGGTCTAATTGACGTCCTCGCCACAGGAAAGGTGCAATCCGAAAGGAAGAAGGCAGGACAGAGGGAAAGAGAGGAAGTGTTTCTATACCTAACTGTCCCCAGTCCCGGCAGCAGCCGGGAGCACGTGAAGACTTCCACGGTGAGATCTGTCTATCGCATTTACTGCAGCTTCGCCCACCCTCTGTTCCTGCCCAAGACAAATTCCAACAGCTCTGTTGTTTTGCAGAGAAGATGAAAACCACCCCAAGCTGCCCTTTCTCGCTCATGTGAAATTACTGCAGGGACCCGGTAGTGTCTCAGGGCCAGCAAAGCTGTCACAGCCGCCAGCTCCCAATTAGCTCTGTCTGCCACTGACGCGTCGGACAATGATGTGGAGACCCGGGCACGGGCCAAGCCGACTTCCCCGGCTGCAAAGCTGGGTCTGATTCTCAGATGGAACCCATCCCATTATCGTAATGATAACAATCACAGCAATTAGCGACGAGCGGGGCTGCCTGGTTGATGTGCGGAAGAGCTGGTGTGCAAGGCTGGCCTTTGGAAAATTCACCCAATTCCGAGCGGCCGCGAATCTGCTGTTGGGATGTGGGGAAATGGGAGTCTGATTCCAGGCAGGAAGGGACACGTCGGGCCATCTGTAGGTGCCCAGTGCAGACTTCCAAGTTCACGATCTGACCAACATGCAGGTCGAGACAGTCTCCACGTTTGGGGATGGGGATCAGCAGGCCGTCGGGCCTTTCCCACAGGGCCCAAGTGGCTTTGTCCACCTCGCCTTCCTGTCCGAACCTCACTCTCCAGCCACGTGCCGTGACTTGTGGCTCTGACCCCACCCCTGCTCTTGTAGAACCCCTATGCCTTCTTGCTTGGGGTTCCTGCTGCCCGGAGTGCCTTCTCTCTCCTTCTTTACTGATGGGTGCCCACCCGCCCCTCAAGACCCAGCTTCAATTTCACCTCCTCTAAAAAGCCTTCCCTGACCCTAAGCCCAGCAAGGCTGGTACCCTTTCTTCTGTTCCCCTAGAAGAGTTTGTGTCTTGTCGCAGTTATAACACTTAGCAACCTGATCTACAGCTATTTCTACACAGGTCTGACCCCCTCACGCACACACTGACTACAAGCCCCATAGAAGGTGAGGACCTCCTTTTGTTTCGTTCTTCCTTGTAACATCTGCGGTGGTGTTTAAGATGTGTTGAATTAAGATGTCAGTGTCATACTATACTGGCCAGTATAGTATATTGGCTTTATGATTCCCGTTAATACTACCGTCGTACGAACTCACCGTAGGAGGGAAGTATACCTTCTTTTGACCCTGTGAGTTGTCTGGATGGTTGGATGGAAGTACATATTCTTACTTTGCTCAAAGATACCATGACGGAGCGCCTGGGTGGCTCAGTGCATTGAGAGTCTGACTTCGGCTCCGGTCATGATCTCACAGTTCATGAGTTTGAGTCCCGGGTCGGGCTCTGTGCTGACAGCTTGGAGCCTGGAGCTCGCTTCGGATTCTGTGTCTCCCTCTCTCTCTGTTCCTCCCCTGCTCGCACTCTGTCTCTCTCTCTCTCTTTCTCTCTTTCAAAAACAAAGATTAAAAAAAATTTTTTTTTAAATCATGACAGAGCCCCGCCCCCCAGGCTCCATGGCTTGCCTGGTACAACACTGGGAACTTGCCACTCTGTAGAACATAATGTTTCCAGGAGAAGAATCTCAATTACTTTTCCACATCAAATTCTGCATCTGCTCTTTGCAAAGCAGATGGAAAGAAGGCATTAATACTTGACGTACATTATAAAACTAAAAAGACAAGAGCCAGCCCTCTTGGCGTTGTGACACGCGTCGGCCACCGATGCTCAGGCTGGTATGTAGATGGAGTGGAGTTTGCGGCATCTTTGATCTGTGCTTCCCCTCCCACTCGAAGGTCAATGCTGGCGGGAGTTTAGGGGACGAGTACATGGGGGAGGGTGCCCTATACCTTCTATGAAATGTGAATTGGTTTGCCTACAAACCTCTGGAGTTCACTTCCATAGGATGGCCCCAAGTTCCCGACCAGAATTCCAGCCATTTCTGAGTCTGAGAAAATGCACAATTGCAGGGGGAGTCTGCTTGCCTTTTGTTCCGTGACAAAGATTAGAGTTTGGTCCATAGCAGCCTACGTAACTCTGGAGGGGAGCAGGTAGACTCTGGATTCTCAGGGGGAGGTAATTACACAGAAGCATCTATGTTGGAGGCACAGCTCGCAGGTCCCAAGGCTGAGTGGAGACACAGCCGGTCAGGTAACTTGTTCCACAAGTAGAACGCATGGGGCTGGACGACAGGGTTTGCAAGGTCCCCGCTAGGCTAGCCTTTTATTGGCTTTATGCCTTAGACCTGCATCTAGTTCGCTTCACAATTCGAGGGCCCCAAACGCCAACAGAAGCCTTGACATGAGCATGGGGACATCTGTCCTTGAAACTCACATGTCACCTTCTCAGAGAGGCTCCTGACCCCCTTCTCTGCTTAGTTTTCTCTGTAGCACGTACCACCAGCTGCGAGATGACATGTTTTTCTCATGTTAAAGAACTGATAGCAGCAATGACTGGTGGTCTACACCTGACCTCGTTCTCCGCACGTAATAGGTGATCAATAAATATTCGGTGAGTGAATGGATGCCCTTCTGCTTTGAAAAACCTATATTAGCTCAGGAGCAAATGATGAGGAAAACACATTTTTTACCTCAACAGTATCGGTTACTGAGCCAAACCTTCAGGGATTAAATTCTGGGGAGAATGGTGTGAGATGGCAATTACTTCCTAAATAGTCTGGAAAAACCTGAAATAGTCCCTACAGAGGAGGAAACGAGGTATAGGGTAAGTGAGGGTGTGATTGGACTATTACAAATAATTGAAAAATGAGTCCTTTTCTGCTTTGGTCAGTTTCTGGAAGAATCGATGGGTAGAGCTAATTCAAACACTTAGGAGCACACCCAGATCTCTGTGTCCCGTGGCTCCTACTCTTCCTGGGGCTAGAGCTCTACCTGCCTGCACTTTGATGTCAGGTCTGTGCAGATGAGAGAAGGATAAGAAAGCAGATGAAAGTCCATTTCTTGGTTCTCCCAAGATCCATGTGATGACTCGGTAGGCACACAGCACGATCCCCTTAACACTGTCTACATGCTACACACCCCACTGTGGTGCTAACTTGCATGGGCCGCGGTGACGGGGGAGACACCAGAAGTCACCTCGGAAACGGGACCTTCTGCTTCACGAGTGAGGCAGCTCCCGACACTTTCTGTGTCACCAGTAAACCCTCCTCCTGACAGCTAAGGACCATTCCCACTTTGTCGTCCCACATACTCTCAGCGCAGTTGGAAAACCATACCAGGAGCTACTCAAGCTTATGTGAAATGAAGACATTCAGAAAAAACACATGAGGCACGGCGGTCGTCAGTCATAGTGGTTGTCGGTCTTCGAGGCCCTGGGACCTTCAGTTGGTAGACACGTGATATCAAATCTTTACTAGCCAAGTGCCCAAAGCCCAAACTCCAGAAAGCTGATCTCTGGTTCATTTTAAATTGTTAACTTTGGTAGGTGTGTCTGTGTGTGTGTGTGTGTGTGTGTGTGTGTGTGTGTGTGTAAAGAAATTGAAAGGACCCAGCTGATAAGGGGGAGGTGGCCATGTACTAACATTGTCTTATTTTCACGCCCATGAAACACCAGCTCCGCAGCCATGCTCACCAGCCACAGTGAAGTTAGCGCCTGTGTTGTGAGCCGAGTTGTATTGCGAAGGAGGTCACCGAGAGTAACAGTTGAAAGTCCGGTCTGGTCAATTAGACATCTGGGTCTGACTGTAGGCTCTGGTTCTTAGAAGCTGCACAGTCTTGGGCGGACTATTTAACCTTGATTTTCTCAACTATAGAACCAACACAAGACAGCGCAGGGAAAGCACTTAGCTCAGAGAAGTGGATTTAGGAAGCACTCGGCGAATCTCAGCCCTCCAGGCTGTATTTAGTGCTGGAAGCCAAGGGACTATCAGCCGGAAACAAAATCCCACATGACTTCCCAGGCAAGTCGCTCAGACTCTTCCTGAATGATAGTATCCTCCCACTTCCCCTCTGCCTGTCCAGTTTCTACACATCCCCCAAAGCCCTGCTCGGGTCTCACGCTTTCTCCGCGAAGCCCCTCGAACACCACACGTGGTGCTTTCCCACCCCAGCAAACTGGAAGCACCTGGGCAGCTGCTTGTGAGTCCAGATCCTTCTGCAGAATCCTGCCACGGCCATGCAGCAGTTCAGGAAAACCCTGCGATCTGTGGACAGGTAAGATTGGATGAGGAAGCCCTCGTGATACTCAGACCCTTAAGGAGAGGTTAACGTTCAAGGGTCCTCATCACTGGTTTAGCCAACACGTCAGAGGGAACGAGTGCAGGCGACCGCATGCGAGGCCAGCGCTGGGCACACAGACCACGGCAGCACGGGTGTTGTCACCTTTGTCACCATGCCTGACGTGCAGCTGGTGGGCGGGTCTGTGTCTCTGACGGGGACTCCCACACCTCTCCATGGCCTCATGCCACCGTGGAATCTCTCCAAACATTGTGGAAATTTACAGCCCAGAACAATCAGTTCTGTGCTCTAAAATGAAAAATACCTCCCATCAACACAAAGGCAAGTGTGACCTCTGCTGGAAGATTCTTGAGACTGACCATCATGAGGAAGGAAGGAAGGAAGGAAGGAAGGAAGGAAGGAAGGAAGAAGGGAGGGAGGAAGGATTGGAGGGAGGGAGGAAGACGGGCCCCGACACCAACCCGGAGCCCTTTCCGTGTGACATGCCAGGCTGATAAAGCCTGTCTGGTTGTCCCCGAACCCCCTGGCCCGGGTCTGCTCTCATGGTGCCCCCCAGCGTGACTCCCAAGGGTGAAACACGCCTTCAATCACCCCCAGGAAGCAGAGCTTCTGTAAGCAAATCCTTAGCCATTCCCTGTTAACCGTTTAAAAATGTTTTTCCAAATAAGATTTCAGGGAAAATCATTTTATGACTGCATGTTGGAGGCTTGGCATGTAATCAGGAAAGGCGGGCTTTATGTGCTGAGAATTAGGCTGACTTTTTGAAGTTTCTTGGTGGCACACCTCCCGGGGCAGGGGTGTGTGGGGCGTTTGCTTTCCTCTGAGAAACTCGATCTCCTCACACAGCCCTTCCCACTCGTCCCCCACACGATAAAGTGGCAGGTTAATATAAGTGCCATGAGCATTACAGAGACCCTAGGCTCTTAGACACAGCCCTCGCTTCCTCCATCACGGAGACGGCGGGATTTCCCGGGAGTCCATCAGTCAGGACCCCGCGGAGCCCTGGATTCAGTCCCACTTTCTGGTGCAGAGACAGTAGCCCCAGGAAGGCATCTTTTAAAAAGAAAATCAGCCCTATGGACCCTACATAGACCTCACATACCTTCCGGGTCTTCGGTCCTCTTTGTTTGTGTTTCCATGCATATCGATTTAGGCTTGCTGTATAGCCCTACTTTGACCGGCAGCGAACGTGGGCACAGAAGCAGGAGAGGTGTCGCTGCGGACCCTTGAAAGACCGCACTTGGAACGGGGACTGGCGTGCAACTGTGGAAGCTTTTACTGGCGAATCCCCCCTCCGTGGTGGCAGACAGGCTCCACTGGGAGATATTTACTTGCTAACATGAGGGGGGGTTAGGGGGCACCACCTGGAAGGTTCAATGCTCCCCAGATTTTCAGGGGAGTATAAATTGGGGAGGTTGGACCCGTGTGGCTGAAACAGAATTTCTCAGCTCCGCCCGAGGCTCAGGTGTCCCGGCTGACGGCCTCCCGCCCCCCGACGTGAACAGAGCAAAAGTAGGCAGCCAGAAGAGGTGCCCCCATCCCTTAACCTGGACCCCACGGGCCAGGGGCGGTCACACGCAGGCCACCCTCCCACTGTCGCCCCCTGCGGATAGGTTACGTCCGCGTCCATACGTGCTCCTCCTCTCCATTCCCAGGACGAGGGAGGGGGAGCCGTGAGAAGATGCACCATGTCGTATCTCGAAGGCAGCAGGTCCCAGGGGCCTAGGACACAGGGGCACCAGGGGTAGAATAACTTGGGGCACGTTGCCTTTGCTCTCCCAGCCTCAGTTTCCCCTTCTCTCAAATGGTGGCAATCACAGCCTCTATGTCGAGGGGTCTCCTGAGCACTGATGAGACCCTAGTCATTACTTTGATTATCCATTTATCATATGCTGAGTGCTAAACGAATACAAACCGTCTTGGTTTCGTTCTCATTAACCTTTGCATCTCTTGCAGAGTCTAAGCCATAAGCTGTTCAACGAGTGTTAAAAACACGAATAAACGGGGCGCCTGGGGGGCCCCGTCGGTTGAGCATCTGACTCTTGGTTTCAGCTCAGGTCGTGATCTTACGGTTTGTGAGTTCAAGCCCTGTGTCGGGCTCCGTGCTGACAGCGTGGAGCCTGCTTGGGATTCTCTCTCTCCCTCTCTCTGCCCCGCCCCTGCTCTCTCTCTCTCTCTCTCTCAAAATAAATAAATAAACATTTAAAAAAAGAAAAACATGAATAAACGGACATTTAGATTGAGTCAGGGACAAAAGAGGAGTCTGGGAAATGAATCTGTCTTCCACACTCTGCCTTAACAGCCCGTGTTCGATGTGGCCACCTCCCTCGTCCCCCCACAAGCTCCTTGAGGGTGGACGCTGAGCCTCAATCCTCCTGTCTTCACCGCCCCTACGTAGGCCCAGGAACAGGGGGCCCTCCTAGGTGCTCAGTAAAGGTTTATGAACTCAGTTACATTTATCTGCTTCCGTTTTTCAAACTTTAGAAACAAAAATAAAAGTGGAGAGAGGTGACTCACCTCACTGGACAAGAGCGACGGAAAGGAGAACAGAGACCCTGGCCTCTGAGCACTCCCAGCCCACAGGTGGGGGCATGTCGCCGTCGGGGCAGGCATGGCAAAGGGCTGGAGATCAGAGGAGTGATTAAATTCTGCTTCCTGGGAGTGCAAAAGTGATCACCAAAATAGCTTCATTTCTTCGTGGCACGCATCAAAAAGTGTTTGTTTACAGACAGCCGAGGGGCTACTAATTACCTCCTGACACCCTTTGACAACACTCGTTCCTTCTCCGGCGGCCACCGAGTGAGTGCCTGCCACCCCACGCGGCCAGGTAGCAATTTCCCCGGTTGGGGCTGCCAGCCTCGCTCTGCTTTGAGTGACAGAGACCAGGGTGCTCCTCACCCGGGCAGCCCGACCCTCACACGACCTAATCCATTTTTTTCCGAAGAGTCCCTCCAGCTAATGAGCACTGTGTTCTTCGGGCTGCGGGTTCCAAACACTTGCTGTGTGATTGCATATCACAGTCTCTGGCAGCTCATTATGGGAAGGACAGAAAAAAAAGAAAAAAGGAACAAACTCAGGATGTGGGTGAGCCGCACATCAGGCAACTCTTGGTTTAACTGACAGGTGGGATACTCCCGATCTGCAAGCTGTTTCTCTCGGTTTAAGGTTATAATTCTCCTCTGAGCCAATTTATAACCTCGCCAGTTTTAGCATCTTTGAAGTAGTTGATGGAACAAAGAGCAATCCAGGAGGGCAGGGGCCTTGAGAAGTCCCACTTGCTTCCTACCTAAGTAAGGGGTGCACAGAGAACTCAGGTAGATCGAATGCCCACCGTGGGCCAGGCGTTGGGTGGCATTCTGGGGATCTCGCGTCAGCCTTCCGACTTGCACAATGCGATTGGAGGGTGTCTGGGCTGTTATCTTTTTTAAGTTCGTTTACTTACTTATTTTGAGAGGGAGGGGGGAGGGGTAGAAAGAGATGGGACAGGACAGAGAATCCCAAGCGGGCTCCACGCCATCGGCACAGAGCGCAACGCACCATGAGATCATGGCCTGAGCCAAAATCAAGAGTCACGCGCTTAACCGACGGAGCCGCCGAGGCGCCCCATCTAGATCATTTTGAAATACACCCCACTCCCACTCCCATGTCACCGACTGTTACACGAAAGTGTGCCCTGGGCCGGTGCTTAGAGTATGTTAGAGTCGAGATGTTTTTGTAGACCTTGGTTATATGTTCTCTTCTTCCCTTGAAGGTCATTCAGTCATTTCCTTACCATATATTTATTGAGCACCTGCTGTGTGGCCCACACTGTTTTCAGCACTGGGGCTCCAGCGGAGAACAAATCAAAGTCCCCACCCTGAACGACCTCGCAGTCTAGAGACCAGAAGCAAGCATAACCGTGCAGATCCTATAATGTCAAGAGGGAGTCGGTGTTATGAGGAAAATGCAGCATGTCAGGAAGACCAAAAACGCGTGAGAAGGAAGTGTGCTTTTCAACACTCTTAACACACCAGGAGTATCCCACAAGGTTCTGGAAAACAAGCAGGCAGAGCACTCCAAACGATTGATTTGGAAGCCACTTAAGGGAGGAATGGGTATGGAGGTGTGTGTGGGTTGGGGGCGGTGGTTAAGGGACCACCAAGAAGGTTGAGGTCCCAGCAACTAGCAACAGTGGGAAGCCAGAAGCTCCCTGGGCCTGTGGGGCTGGGGAGAGAATGGAATTAGCAGGACCAGAGAGGAAGTGGATGGTGGAGGAGAGAGCCCCCGAGGTCCAGGGCAAGCACACAGATTAAGGCCCACGTGTCTTTAAAGTGATGTATCAACTTAACAAGTTATTAAATAAAATGTGTTCTATCCTCGTGCTATGATGCATTTATCTTCATGATGACAATGTAGAAAAATACATGGAAAGGTACAGTTGTATATATCTGAGACCAACAACATACCAGTGAGCACTGAATTTAGTTATCTGTCTGGGTATTCTGTTGATAGGCTAGCAATATTTGGACCAGTGGCAAAATGCGTGTTTTATCCATAAGTTTCTATAGTCGGAATCCACAAATGTATTTTCCACACCTTCATTGCAGGACAGCCACCGATTGTCCTTTCCGTCAAGACGTTCACCTACTTTGTATTCTATTGACAGCAATGCCAAATTAGGTGACCTTTCTGGAGTTACTGTGACTCTTGGTTATGTCTTACGTTCAACTTGAAGGAAGCTTGCCCCGCTGAGGTAATTGGAATTGGCGGTAGAATTTAAGCAATGCTTAAGTTCACCAAGGAACCATAAATTTCAGAGAACATACTTAAAAATTAGAATGGGGTCTCATAAGACAAATGGCTGTTACAGAAAACAAAAAGCAACTCAAAATATGTTGTTTACCATATAAATCATAAAGCCATGGAGCGATTAAATTAAGCAAATTCACCGTCTCATGAGCAATATCCAGATATGTGTTTTATCAAAATGTTCCGCCGTGGGCAGACGCAGAGAATACCGCTTATGACGGTAGAATGGGGCCCCCAACACGGCATGGTTTCAGCAAAGTTGAGGCCATGTCTCAGGTAACAGGTGTGTCCGCGCCTGCCGTGTGTAGCCCACGAGGGCTGAGAGTGGACCAGGAGGAGAAGTGAGAGAATGGGGTCGGGGCACCACTGGTGACCGATGCTCTGTGACGCTGGAACGTCCACACTGCTGCCCTCGAGAGGAAAGGTTAGACAGGAATTCATCTGTCTTTTTTCCGAGAGCTTCTGCCACTCAAGTCTGCCCCGTTCTCCCAAATAATGTCCGTCTCCACCTTGGCTTTGGCGAAGCTTGCAAATCCAGATGGTGGAGGCCATGGCTGCCTTCCACTGTGAGAAGGGATGTGGAGATGTGTCCTCTGGGCCCCGGGGCACTTGGTGGTGGGAACAGATGCTCGTGGGGACACTAGTGGAGGGGACATCCCTGCCCCTCTACCCTCCTTGGCTGGGGCCCACAGTCAAGCTGATCAGCTCTGGAGAAAGTGCTCTGGGACCAGCCGGGGAAGGTCCGAGTAGAAGAGCATTGCCAGGGGAATAGCCCACGAGGGGAAGAAGGAGAATCATCGCCGATAGAAGTTAACGACCTTTGTGGCACCCAGGCTGGCCCCTGAGAGTTTTCAGGGACGTCCTGGGTTAAATTACTCAGAGTGCTACAGATCAGCCCCAGGTGCGAGGGGGTCTGAGGTTTTCTCACAGAATGTGCCTTGATGGAAGGGAGGTTGAAGGCTTTTATTTTCGCTTGATTTTGTAAATTATACACATTTTGCCAATTTGGCTTATATTGGCCTTTTCCTCCCCCGATCCGTATTTCACTTAAAAATAGTCACACTTGACATGTTACTCTGGGTTTTTCCGACTGCTTGAGGAAAACAGGTTTGACTGTTGCCCAAACCTCTTGCTTGTAGATTCCCACGACCCATGCAATCAGTGGGCACCATTTGTATGCTTCCGTGGGAAAGACGAAAGCCCCCTGGACTCGTTGATTAGCATGGTTTTCAAAGTCTCTTTTTAATTTTTTTTTAACGTTTATTCATTTTTGAGAGACAGAGAAATGGAGCGCAAGCAGGGGAGGGCAGAGAGAGAGAGGGAGACACAGAATCCGAAGCGGGCTCCAGGCTCCGAGCTCTCAGCACAGAGCCCGACTTGGGGCTCGAACCCATGAACCGTGAGATCATGACTTGAGCTGAACTCAGACGCTTAATGGACTGACCCCCCAGAAGCCCCTCAGAGGCTCCTCCATCATCATTGAGAGGGGTGATCCCAAGGCTGCACCTTCATTCAGGGTCTTCCGTGTGTCTGAGGAAGTCAGCCGGGAGGAAAGATTTGTCGACGTGCTGCAGGGCCCTAAAAGAGGCCTGGACCTCATGGCCCACCGTGCGCCGTAAGGCCTGGCATTGGACTCCCTGCTTTTTCAAGGTCAGGGGTCTTGATTCCGTGTTCTCCAGCAAGCCCTGAGAGCCACCTGGGACGGTGACAGGCCTGTAGCTAAAACTTACAGATGTTGGAAAATCAGGCTCTGATGAGACCTTCGTGGCATCCGTCAACACCATCCCGGGTACAGGTCGGAGAGACCAGGGCCCTGCGGTCTGAAAGAGCCCCAGACTGGTGCCCATATTTGCTGGAGGAGCAGATCAGGCAGGTTCAGCCTAGGGACACGCACGCTCTGAGACAAGCCCTTTCCCGGGTGCGTCCGGCCTCAGTGGCAGCTCTGATTTGCTTACACACACCTGCCTGCCCGGCACCTTTCTGCCTCTGCCTGTGTGTCCAGGTGCCTGGTGAAGGTCTGGAAAGAGCAGCACCCAGAAATCCAGAGGAGGGGCACGGGGCGGGGGTTCCTCTGACCAAGAACAGAAAGCAGGACGGTCTACTTTCTTCTCCATCCTTACAACACCCCACAGATTGGTTTTCGGGGCGCCTGGGTGGCTCAGTCAGTTCAGCGACCACCTCATGATTTGTTTCAGGTCACGATCTCTCGGTTCATGGGTTCAAGCCCCCGCATCGGGCTCTGCTCTGACAGAGCGAAGCCTGCTGGGGATTCTCTCTCTCCCTCCCTCTCTGCCCCTTCCCTGCTCTCGGTCTGTCTCTCTCAAAATAAATAAATAAGCTTTTTATTTATTTGTTTATTTTTTTAAAGAGCCTCCTTTATAGATGAGGAAACCGGAACTCAGAGGAGCAACTCAGTCCGGGCCAAACAGTTAAAACGTGGTAGAGTTAGGACCCAAACCCAAGCTGGCCTGGCTTCCCAGCTCCTGTGAAATGCAGCATCTAACCCTGGCTCGGTGCATGGCCCATTCCTGCATTCATTCGTCCGTTCCCTCAGTTCCCTCCATCAGTCCCCCACTCCCCACCGAGCCAGGCGCTGGGGGACAGCGGTGCACAGAGCCGGGAGGACCCATTTCACAGCACTGACATAACGCAGCCCCATAGAGTTATTTTCCTCTGCCTGGGGGTACGAGAGCCCTTCACAGGGGCCCCCTCCCAGTCCTGGGTGGTCAGATTATGCTTCCCTGAGGAAGTGACTTTGAACAGTCACGTGGCTTCTGGTGCCTCTGTTTCCCCGTCTGTAAATGGGAATCTAATAATTCCCGCTGTGGTGCCTGGAAGGACTCCAGGACCGTCTTCTTGGAGATGACTGTAAGGGGCTTTGCAGGCAACCTCAGGCCCCCTGGAGGAGGAACTGGGAGGCTCAGAAAAGAATGCAGGATCGGAGCCTCATACCATCTTCCTCAAGGCCCTTCGAAATGCTTTCCTGTGGCTTCAGAGGCTGGGCTCTCCCCAAGCGTCTCCGTGAGGATCCCAGACCCCAGCTTCATCCCCACTGTCCTCCGTGTGATCTTCAGGCCCAGCTTCCTGCAATTTCCTGCTCCCTTTCTCTCTGTCTCAAGCCCTAGCTGCCCTCAAAATGTCTTTCCCACACGCATAGAGGGCCCGGGGGACCCTCTATCCTGTTGGGGGCTCTCTAGAGCCTAGAAGGGAGGGGATCCCAGGAACCGAAGTGGCTGGTCCTTTGCCATCAATACCACTGCCTTCAGCCCTGTGGCCGCCAGGTCAGTGCCCTCCAGGGTGAGGTCGGCTTACATCCCAGGTGCCCAAGCCAAAATTTGGGAGACTCCTACCAGCCCAGGGGTTCTAGACACACCGTTACAGGCTTCCCTGAGAGGCACCTTCTCTTTGATAAGCAGGGACGGCCACCTGAGAGTCAAAGCTTCAGGAACCCTGATCCCACACATGCCCTCCTTCCTGCTGAAGACCCGAACCTCATAGGTTTGAGTTTTATTTCTTGAGCTTAAGAATTTATTATCCTTGTGGTGGTTTTCAGCTATGCCCGCAAGTTTGTTTACATTCCTCTCTTCAAGAGGTGGAGCCTCATTCCTCTCGCTTCGAGTGTGGGCTGGACTCCATGGCTGGCTCTTAATGAATAGACCTGGTGGATGTGACCAGGTTATAAAAGACATCAAGGGTTTTCTTTTTACTCTCTGTTGGATCACTTGCACTGGGGAAGGCAACTGACTTGAGTTTGAGGGACTCAAGCAGCTCTATGGAGAATGTCAGGGGGTGAGGAGCTGAGTCTTTGTGCCAACAGCCATGGGAGGGTGCCATCTTGGAAGCAGCTCCTCCAGCCCCAGCTAGGTGACAACAGCCCCCTGTCAGTCCCTGAAATCTCTGTCAATGTCTGTAAATTCCTGCAAATCTTGACTGCAACCTCAGGAGAGACCCCAGGTTAGAGGCATCTAGTAAGCAATGACCAAATTCATGACCCACAGACACATGTGAGGTCTTGAGTACTTTATTGGGGTGTAAATTGCTCAATTTGAGGTCAATCATGGATATAGTACCAAATTTTAAAGAACATCTGGTCAAAATTAGCCTGGAACATTCCTCTCAATATTCCTTAAGGAGGTGCCACATTGGATATGAGTATGCCCTCTCCCTAAAGTAATTCGGCATTTCCACGTTCTTGCAGGAGAGGTGACAGAGGGCTGCGTCGATGTCTGAGCGCTGGTTGAAGTAACAACCTTATGTTTCACAATGCCACATCAAACGACAATGCTTCCACATCTTCACAGACTAAAATCCTACGGCTCTGCCCCGATGAGGGGCCAGCAGGTCCTTGGGTTGTCTCACTGCCCACACTCACTCTGGAGAGCACACGTGGGAAGAGCCTTGGCAAGAGACATTACTCACACTATCTTTCTCTCTTAAAATATTTTTTGATGGAGTCCTTAGAGTTATAATCCATATAACTTAGCATAAATTAAGTGCTTGCTAAAGATTACTTAATGGCATCCAAATTTAAATTTAAAATGCATTTTAACTCTTTAAAATGATGTAATTTATTTATTTGATTATGTATTTATTGTAATGTTTTATTAATCTTTGAGAGAAAGGGAGAGACAGAGCATGAGCAGGGGAGGGGCAGAGAGAGAGGGAGACACAGAATCTGAAACAGGCTCCAGGCCCTGAGCTGTCAGCACAGAGCCCGACGCGGGGCTTAAACACATGAACTGTGAGATCATGGCCTGAGCTGAAGTCGGACGTTTAACCGACTGAGCCACCCAGGTGCCCATCCACATTTTATGGACTAAAATCTCAACTATTATGAATATTCACATCAAAACTTGTTGACTAAGTCCATTTTTGTCAGACAACTGGCCAATCCAGTTTTTTTTTTTTTTATTTTTTTTTTCAACGTTTATTTATTTTTTGGGACAGAGAGAGACAGAACATGAACGGGGGAAGGGCAGAGAGAGAGGGAGACACAGAATCGGAAACAAGCTCCAGGCTCTGAGCCATCAGCCCAGAGCCTGACGCGGGGCTCGAACTCACGGACCGCGAGATCGTGACCTGGCTGAAGTCGGACGCTTAACCAACTGCGCCACCCAGGCGCCCCTGATCCAGTTTTTAAAAAATAAATGAACTTTATTAGAGGCCATGATACCATTAATGATAATAATCCTAGTTAACGTTCACTGCATGTTTACTTTGGATTGAATATGCACTTGGGGTTTGCGAGCATTACTTAATGTTGATAGGCAGTTTTTCTTTTCTTTTTTAAGTTATTTATTTACTTGGAGAGAGAGAGAAAGTGGAGGAAGGACACAGAGAGAGGGGGACAGAGCGAATCCCAAGCAGGGTCCACACTCTCAGCGCAGAGCCCGATGTGGAAGCCGTGAGGTCACGACCTGAGCCAAAGTCGGACGCTTCACTGACTGGTCTACGCAGGCACCTCAATGCACAGATTTTCTTTGAAAAGATTGCTCTGGGGGCGCCTGGGTGGCTCAGAAAATGATGTAGGATGCAAACACTTGGCAGCTTCACTGAAGGCTTTGCTTCGTGGCAAGTGGTATGAGCTTTAATAGAATGGATGGTACGTTTAAAAAGCAAAGAGAAATTAAATTATAGGCCAATAATTTTGGAGACGGCCCGGGCAAGTTTTCCTTGTCCAACGGCAGAAGCTGAGAGGGCAGGTGGCCCATGCCAGGCGGCTTAGCAGCAGCTTAGCATGTGGTAGAGATGGACCCCCGCCTCCCGGTCACAGCCCGACTCTCGGCTGTCCCCGGGGCCAAGAATAGGGGCTTCCCTCTGAGTCAGCTGACCCCGGGCACTTGGTGCCGGTGTTACATGAAATGCCGGGCGCCTGGTTAAATTTGAGTTCGATAAATAACAAATAATCTTTAGTGTAGATATGTCTCAGTTATTGTTTATCTAAAGGGAAAATTTGATTTGGCCTCCTCTACTTTCATTTGCTCAGTCGAATAACTCTAGTGCCAAAGCCCCGGCTAGCAAAGGCCTCCAGAGACTTTCCAGCTGAGCTGCTCAGGATGTCACGTTTCCACTGTCCTCTGTCCCCTGACCAAGGCACCACGCCTCAGACAAGACCCAGACATCAGCCCCCAGGGATCAGGGTTAAGGACAAAACCTTCACGCAACTATTTAAGAAGATTTACGGCACCTGCCCGCACACCCACTCCCTCTGGTAGCCAGACTAGTCATTCTTTCTTTAAACAGCCGCTTGTATTCTCGGGCAACAGCACAGGTTCTCTGCGGGACCCTCCCCCGCCCCCCGGGAGCACAGAGAGAGGCCTGTGTCGCTACCCACCAGGCTCAGAGCCCTGCCAAACTCATCCCTGCCCAAACAGGTGGCTGATCCCACCAGGGACTGTGGCCCTGAGTCACCTTCCAGGCCCTGGGTGGGAAGCCTGTCCACCCTCTGGGAGGGCTCCTTAGAGAGAAGAGGCCAGTGCTATCTGCCTTCCCACCTCTACAAGGGGCCCGGCACCCGGCCACAGCAGTGCTGATGGCCCACCCACACCCTGAGCCCCTTGTCTCTGCGCCCCTGGAGAGAAGGAGTCATCTCTTTTGCATCCTGGTGTCGGGCAAAATGCTTGGCAGACAAGGGGTCCGTGATGTGCAGCTAGGTGCCGGATGGATCAATGAGAAGAGCCTTTGGAGATGTATCTGGGCCTTCTCACCGCCTCCCCTCACCCCACGCCCATGTGCACACTGTGTAGTTCCCTCTTCGGGGCCAGGACCGAAGGTTCACTCCCCTCTGAGTCTCTGGACCAGGTCCTCAAAGAAGATGCAAGGAGCTAAGAAAGGCTGACGGAAACACTCACTGTCCCTTCCTTCACCTGTAGATGGCGCCAATTTCTGGCTTTGTGGGGGCCAAGCAGAGACTACCACCGGAAGCCTGTCTACACTCACTGCATGATCCTGAGTGCATACGCCTGGCTCCCGGGACCAGGAGGCTGAAGAATGATGGCCCAGAGCCTTCTTTTTTGGGGGTGCAGATAGGGTCAGCCGGCCACATCCCTGAGGAATGGAGACTTCTCTCTGCCTCCAACGGATGTAAAGGAAGGAACCATGTCCCCGAGGCAAAGTCTCCCTTATTGATGAGGAAAGTGGGGTCACGGGCTGCAGGAAACTGGCTGGGTGGGTGAGGGCCGAGGCCGGGGACACAGACGCGGCTTCCTGGGAATGACCCACAGAGCCCCCTGAACTCCTGGATCTTCAGCAATCGGCACTCCTGTCACCATTGTCTCAGTGACTCCTGGGCCAGACGGGGGTCCGGGAGAGGGACTGAGCGGGGCAGCAGGCAGAACCCCGAAGGTAAAGTGAGGACAGCTTCTTTGAGAGGAGTCGTTAATCTTTCTAAAGACACCAGCTGTCCACCTGTCTGGTTAGGTAAACAGGAAAAAAGAAACTCCTGTGCTGAGAACCACTATCCCTCCGAGGATCAGATGGCTTGGAATCGACACCCTGGAGGGCTCTCTGGGATGTACGTGTGGCCGCGTGTCTCCCCATCACCAGCAGCACACACACAGTCCTCTATACCAGTGGGCCTCACTCGGGGTGACTTCACCCCTCCGGGACACGTGGCCGGGTCTGGACACATCTCGGGTGGTCACAACTTAGGTGGCGGGAGAGTGTTACTGGCAACCAATAAGCACGGTCAGGGACGGTGGCACACAACCTATAACTTGGGACAGTCCCCTCCCCCTTGCAACAAAGAATTCTCAGACCCCAAATGTCCACCGTGCTGAGGCTTAGAAACCCTGCTCTAAAATTATGAAGCTGCCTCTAAACTTCTGGTAAAAGACCGGCCACGTCCCTGTGGGTTTTGCAGGCTGGGCCAACCCAATGCTGTCAACCATCCGTCTGCTGTTGGGGTCAGTTAACACTGATACCCACGAAAGCTGTCTGTTTGTTTTGTTTTTTTTTTTATATTTATTTATTTTTGAGAGAGAGAGAGAGAGAGAGAGAGAGAGAAAGAGAACAAGAGGTGGGGGTGGGGAGGAGGACAGAAAGAGAGGGAGACAGAATCCCAAGCAGCCTTCTTGCTGTCAGCATAGAACCCAACTTGAGGCTCGAACTCATGAGACGGTGACATCATGACCTGAGTTGACATCAAAAGTCAGACTCTTCGGGTGCCTGGGTGGCTCAGTCGGTTAAGCGCCCAACTTCAGCTCAGATCATGATCTCGTGGTAACTCAAGTTCAAGCCCCACGTCGGGCTCTGTGCTGACAGCTCGGAGCCTGGATCCTGCTTCGTTTTCCGTGTCCCCCTCTCTCCCTGCTCCCCACCTGCCTGCACTCTGTGTGTGTGTGTGTGTGTGTGTGTGTGTGTGTGTGTGTCTGTCTCAAAAATAAATAAAAGAGTTCGACACTTAACCGACTGAGCCACCCAGGCGCCCCGAAAGCTGTCTGTTTTTGGTGAAGCAGCTCTCTGTGTTTCATCCACTTAGTAAGTAAAGATTCTGTAGGGACACACACACACACACACACACACCCCTTTGGCTATGCTGACGGTTATAGCAGAAGCACATTTGGAATGCCTAAAAGCTGCCAGTAACAAAGGAAACCAGGAACATGCATGAGAGGCCCATGTGTGAGGACATAACCGTATTAGCCCTCACACGCAGAGCAGAAACAGGAAGCTGGAGTCCGTTTTCTCCTTGGTGTGCAACACGTTCATCAGTTAATACCCCCAAACTTGATTTTTTAAAGATATTTTTATTTATTTTTGAAAGAGAGACAGACAGACAGACAGACAGAGCACAAGCAGGGGAGGGGCAGAGAGAGAGGGAGACACAGAATCGGAAGCAGGTTCCGGGCTCTGAGCCATCAGCCCAGAGCCTGACGCGGGGCTCGAACTCACGGACCGCGAGATCATGACCTGAGCCGACGTCAGATGCTCGACCCACTGAGCCACCCAGGCGCCCCGATACACCCGAACTTTAAAAGACAGATGATAATGAAAAGACGACTGAAATGTCACTTGACAGATGGCAAAATGTGTCTTTTCGGTAATTTAGGCTAAGTTTTCACTGCAGCCACACTCTGCTCTTGTGGGGACCCTCACAGGAGTCTCGTAGCTCTGAGTGCCCGTGACAGACACCAAGCAGTTCTGTGCAAAGGGAAATACTCTGCCCTTCTTAGAGGGGGACCCCCCTCCTCGTATACGTCTGAAATCCCAGAGGAAAGCAGTGATGAAGAAGCATACAATTTCCTGTGCTGAGGTGACAGACGTATTTTAAAAATCATAGGTGTGCGTTTAATTTGGAGAAGTTTGGAAGAGAAATTCAATTCCTCCTCATTTCTGCAGGCTGGAGGTGTAGAGTATTCCCGGGGACAGATGCTCAGTTGGACTGATGGAGGTTCATGATGATTGGTTTTTGTTGAAGGAGATACACCATAAAGGAGCCTCTAGTCTTTCTCATTTTTTTTTTTTTATTTTTCCTTTGCTAACAGGCTTTTCCAATTCTCAAGATAGCAGTTGAGAAATGCTGATGAAATTGTCCTACTGAAATTGTGCCACAGAAAGGTCCTCGGACACCTGTCCCCAGTCGTCCCTTTTCGGGAAGGACACGTCTCCTTCGCTAGGTATTTTTCTTGGAGCACGGGGCGTCCGAGGAAGTTGTGTGCCCTCTGGGGTGACAGGAGGTGCCGTCGGAGTGGGGCGAGCGGGAGGGCTGGCGCCCAGATGGAAAATGGAATGACTTCAGTTCGAAAGGAACGCCGGCCCGCATCCCCACAGCTGCCTCGTCCTGTGAGGGAGCAGTCTGGATCTCCTTTGAGGAAAATAGAGGACTCAGGGAGCCCACCGGCTTGTCAAAAGGTGACACCTAATAGCGACGAAACCAGCCCACCCTGTTCCGCAGCCGGTGGGGTCTGTGTCAGCCCATCCCCTTCTGTGGAACAGGTGCAGGTCTCTGCCCACCCTCCGAGGCCACTCTTCTTGCAACACTGCGCCCTGGGCAGGACGTTGGCTTCTGCTCTTGTTTCAAAACGTCTCTCATGCCGCAGGTTCTTAGCTCCAAAGTATTCGTAGCGATGTCCTAATGCTAAAAACCTGATCTTGTTCTGAAATAAAGAGGTCACTGCTCTGCTAAATAGTTCTCTTAACGCAATGTCTCAGCAGAATGATCTTCACTCAGGAGAGCTTGGAGTTGGAAAGGTTGGCTTGGTGTTTCTTTCTCTTAGGATGTGTTAGCTGTGATGAGAGAGAGAGAGAGAGAGAGAGAGAGAGAGAGAGCAAGCACCAATGGGAGAGGGGAAGAGAGAGAGGGAGAGAGAGAGAATCCCAAACAGGGTCTGCACTGTCAGCACAGAGCCGGATGTGGGGCTCGAACTCACACACCATGAGATCATGACCTGAGCTGAAACCAAGAGCTGGACACTTAACTGATTGAGCCACTCAGGTGCCCCTAAGTTTAAATGTTTTAGAAACCTCCCTAGTCTCTCCATGTGTAACAGGGATAGCAGAGCACATCCTAAAGATTGAAACAAGAAAGGACATGGAATTGTCGGCCCAAGAGGGATTATTTTTATTTCAGTGTCAACGATCCCAACATTCAGATGAAGGTGTTTCTTGTCAGCAGGAGAGTGCAATCTGGGAAGTTATGTGAGGAGTTACCATCAAAAGCTTTGTTTTGGGGGCTCCTGGGTGGCTCAGTCGGTTAAGCGACCGCCTGCAGCTCAGGTCATGATCTCACTGGTTCGTGGGTTCGAGCCCCATGTCAGGCTCTGTGCTGACAGCTTGGAGCCTGCTTCTGATTCTGTGTCTCCCTCTCTCTGTCCCTCCCCCGCTCACACTCTGTCTCTCTGTCTCTCTCTCTGCCTCTCTCTCTCTCTCTCTCTGAAAAATAAAATAGACATTAAAACAATTTTTTTTTAAGTTTTATTTTATTTTGTTTGGGAGGGCTTCAAAAAGTCCCTTAGCAAGGGCAGCTGGGATAAGCTGGGCACCCTGAGCGCTGAGTGATTCTCCGGCATTCTCGGAAGACAAATGAAGATTGATGAGGTAGGGCTGGCAGGTCCTGCGGTCAGGTTGATTTAAGGTGCCATGCTGTGGCCTTTCACCAGGCGGCCAGGTAAATCAAAAAGCACAGGTCGATAAGGACCTCGGAGGGATTCCCTGGCTCTTCATCCAGAAGCCATTTGTCTGGTAACCGCACCTGCCCATCAGTGCCACGGGAGGTGTTATCAGTTTGCACAGCTTTTACTTGGGTTTATTTTCTAAACCTTATTATATAAATAAAACTTCATTCCCCGGACTCAGCTGGAGCGCATTTCCATAAGCCTTGAGGCACTGAGGATGCCACTGTCTGGCAGACGGGTCATCGAGGGTTTTCTCGGGCTGCTAGCACATCCAAATAATTAGGAAGCCAAGCACCCAGGTCCGTGGCGGGAGGCTTACTCAGCTCAGCAGAGCGACCGAGGGGAAGGAAGGTGAGTTGTTCCAGAACATGAAGCCGAGAAAGAATGGTGGATCCCTGCCACCTGCCTTCGGTCGGTATTTGCCACCTCGCCCGAGCAGTACCTGCTGTGTCCTGAGGACCAGGTGGGGAAGGGGTCCCCCGGGAGCATCTGAGAGTACCGAAAAGGAAGTACTTTCGGATTACATCCCCAGGATTGGGGCTCACGCCTTCGAGAAAATATCAGCCCCGCACACAAGAGCTGTTCACCTGGGTGGCAATCCGGACTGGGCTCCGGAGCTCAGGAGCGGGTCTGGGAGTGAGCGCTACTCTCGCAAGGGCAGCTCTTGAGTGCTCTGGAATGACATTCGGGGGAAACAGGGTGTTTGCTGCAAGCGAGAATATTCCTTGGAAGGTGTCATGTGAGGTGTGTATGCTGTCAGCAACCAGGGGCCACACACCTGGCTTTGAAGGTCAGCTGCCCCCCACCAATGCCTGGCCCCGGCCCCAACCCCTGGGGCTGACTTCAGGCCCAAGGCACTCTCAGAGCAGAGAAGAGCTGAGCTTCCTTGGTTGTATTTTGCCAAAGGCATAGTTTGGACCAGATCCTGGGGTGACGAAGCCAGTTTAGATCAATAGCTTTCAAGGCAAGCGGGAGGTCCCTGGGGAGGTGGTGTGGCCGGCCGGAGGCTGGGCAGTGGGTATGCCGAACACGGGCCTCCGCAGGAGCAGTGAGCAGGGGTGCAGAAGGGCATACGAGGCAAGAATTCAAAGATGGCTCTGGATAGGGAGCCTGGGTGACCCGGTCGGTTAAGCTTTCGACTGTTGGTCTCAGCTCAGGTCTTAAGCTCAGGGTTGTGCGTTCAAGCCCCACCTCGGGCTCTGCACCGGGTGTGAGGCCTACTTTAAAAAAAACAAAACAAAACAAAAAACGGCTTTGGGTGTCCCTTGGGTGTTCCCTCAGATTCACTCCAATGCTACTCCTCCCTTGCCTGTCCCTGCTGTGGCTCCTACAGACAGAGCCCTGCAGACTGCCTGCTGCTGCTCTACTCCACTGCTACCTGTGTGGAGGCTAACTGTGTGGCCCTTGGCAAGCTACTTCTCCTCCGTAGGCCTCAATGTACCCATTTGGGAAGTGGGGATAAGTAGAGCATGTCCTTCGCATATAGCACCTAGGTGATACCGTATATAAAACGCATAGGACGGTGCTGGCACCTAGTCAGTGCTGTGTAATTGTTGTCAACCGTCATTAGTTTGATTTGGTGGCATCAACCAGACAAGAGCATGGCCCCGCTGAAACTGACCCTTAATGACATACAAGGAAAAATACACCAGAACTGATGTGCCTGAGATTTCCGGGTTGGGTAGCGGGCAGAACGAGGCCAGACGCCAGGCTCAGGGACCGTCCTGGACCTTCGCAGCATGGATGGCCTCCTTCTCTGCGCCGCAAAACCTTACCCTGGTCCTCCTGACCCTAGAAACGCTCTGTGGGAGCCGGCAATATCTTTGGGCAAATAGCACCGTGATTTTAGAACTGTGCTTTCCCTATAGTCACAGGCCCCGCTTCAATTCATAGACCACTCTTTTCCAGGTAGATGACTCACAGTCTTCAAGAACTCCGTAAACACCTGCTTCTCTCTGGGGATTTTACCAGCAGCTAGCATCAGGGCTTTGGGGTTCAGGGCCCGATTGTAAATATCATCCCATCATCAAGGTGATAGCTTCACGGGAATGAAAAAAAAAAAAAAGCCTGCTTTCAGGAGATGGTGAACCATCATCCTCGAGTGTCGTCCTCCAGGGAGGTGGTCACCCGTGGCTGAGTATCGTGGTGTGGGGAAGACACACAGGTCCTGTTGAAGATGGCACGCGCATTCAGTGGTGTTCGTACTGAGAGCACCTAATGTGACACACCTCCCTCCCACAGCCTCATGTTTCTGCAGCACTTGGATGCCAGTGGGGAGCACACAGAATCTTCCTAGCTGAGGTCTGGCTGCGGGAACCTGACTTCAGAGGTGTGCTGACCTCAGTCCTGATCGATCAAGTCTTAGGTGTTGAGGAGCACTCCTCCGTCTGAAACATCACTTTTCTCTTTCTGTTTCTCGACTATGTGTTTTGGAAGAAGGAAGACGAGGGTCCCAAGATCGAAATAAGTGTGGCATTTGGAAACGCCATGATGTAGGTGCAGACTTTACAGTTACGTCTTCTGGGGAACCCTGAAGTGACTCGTAAAACAGAGTGCAGAGCACCTATGTACGTGTCTCTGTGTACTTTTGCAAGCTCTGCCTCTTCAGAGTGCTTTTCCATTAAGACTTTATTCTCTGGCTCTGGTGACCTCCGTGAGCCTGGAAAGGCAGTGAGCATGCAGAGGGTGAAGGCAACTGTGTGATGCCATAAGGTCCCAAGAAGAGAAGTCATGTCTTAGTACGTTGGTGTCCTCCCTAGTACCGCGTACCCAGGGGATGGCCCTCAACGAAGGGTGAACACACGGAAGGTTCGTTCCCTCTGAAGTATGTCACGGCTTCTCTGGCCAGTCCGGAGGACACAAGGGGATGAGCAGAGGGCCCACTCATCTGTGCTGAGGGCTGAGAGCCACCTGATGGGTCCTTGGGAACTTTCCACATCCCCCCTTTGCTCCATCCTAAACCCTGTGTTGGGAAAAGCCCTGGAATCCTCAGCACCCAGATCAGAGCCTGCCTCTGGCTCTTCTCCCCACATCCTGTGGTCACGGGAAAGTCAATTACTTTCCCTGGGCTTGGTGCCTTCCCTGTAAGGTGAAAACAAACCTGATCTCGGCTTGCCCACTGGATGGGTCTGGCAATCTAGATGGCTGAGCTGAGGACAAGGGATGGTTTCTGGCTGTCGGTAGTGTGCGTGATATGGAAGTAATAAACTAAGTGCATGAAAGCATTTTACCACCCCACATGCTGCCTGTGATGAGATGGGTGGGAAGCAGGGGGCAGACAGATCATGGCGGTCCTTGTCAGTGGGGCCAGGGAATTAGGGAGTGGGGAGGAAGCCGGTGTCCAGAGAGCACCCACGCCTCCCCACATCATGCCTGCCCACAAAAGCCACTTTGGGCAGGGAGGTATCTCCACGGCACAGACCCGGAGCCCAGGGCTCAGCTGGGAAACCGTCTCAGGAACCACAGTTGGGGGTGCTGATGGGCTGCCGGGGCCGTAAGCTGGAGGGCGGGGGCTACGACCTGCCCCTGGGTTTTGGAGGTGTGGCTCCTTGGGTCTCTGCGGTGGACTCAGGGGTGAGGATCCTCAGGTGAATCTCTGGAGAGGTGGATGGGCATATCCTTTGAAAATGTGAAGTGTCTTCCCAGGTCCAAGATGCCAGTGGGAGCTGGAAGTCCACAGGCAGATGGGTCATCCCCACTGGTTGACCTTTTAGAAATACACCACCCCAGAAGTTCAGGCAGACATGCTCCCCACACTGGGCATCCTCGGGGTAAAAGCAGTCATCAGCAGAGTCCCCACGCCCACAGATACATGTGCACAGATACATACAAGATGGCGGGGGTGCCCCGTGTCCAGCCACTGCTGCCCCCAACAGGGTGTCTCTGACAAAGTCCCCAGGGGCCCTGACCAGGAGCTGTTACAGTTTTGTAACAAGTGGTGGGTGACCTGCCTCATCCCTGGGAAGCCTGGGCTGACCACGCTTGGCCTTGTGTCCAGCAGGCTCAGTTGTGGACAGACATCTCAAACCCAGACAAACTGTCCTCTGTGGGGTGGTCCCCAGTCAGCTCAGCGGGGTGACCCCTTCAGGGGATGGTCATGAAAGAGGGTGTGGCCATGTCATGGGAAGCCCAGCAGAGACCCCCCCTGAGACACTGCAAACGTCCCCTGTGTTCTCTATTCCCTGATGGTGAAAGAGAGGTACTTGTGTCCCAGGGCATCACGCCTGGTGGAGGTGAGAGAGGGCTCCCTGGGGAGGCGGCCCACCGGGAGCCCAGACACCCCGCAGAGGGAGCCCCCACCCCGACTGAGTTCTACAAGGCATTCTGCCAACCTGAGGGGCCACCAGCTTTCTCCCTCCCCAGCTTCTCCAGTGCTGTCACCCCCAGGTTCACCGGCCTGATGACCAGTTGACTGTCCCTTGGGTACAAACAGTCCTGTAATTGCTCGGGGACCAGGCCACGTCTTTATCATTCCCTGGAAAACAGGACAGCCTGTGTGAGTGTCCGTTTGTCCACGACCAAGGCTCAGCACTAGACCCGGTGGGGGCTGCAGATGTGCAGGTCAGAGCCTGGAATCAAGTCCTTGTGTGTCTGTATGTGTGTGTGTGTGTGTGTGTGTGTGTGTGTGAGAGAGAGAGAGAGAGAGAGAGAGAGAGAGAAACAGAGAGAGAGAGAGGTTCCAGGCACCCAAGTCTCCCCCAGGAAAGGACAAAGCCCCAGGCTTCTCACGTCTCTTGGGGCCTTTTAATCCCTGTTGTCTTCTGCTTCAATGAAGGGACAGCAGAGGAAGAGATTAGTGGGGTATTCAGGGCCCCGAGGGTTTCTGTTGCCAGGTAAACAAGGAGAGATCTCTATCACAGCCTGTCAGTCGTCCATCGGGCACTCAGTTCACCAGGTATTGAAACTGATCCGGGGAGATTTTCGGATTTATCTTTTCAGGGCGGTCAGGCGGGGGGAGAGGAGGCGCCCAGCTTTGGGAAGTTCCTTGGGGGCGGCAGGGTGCCTCCCACCCCCTGCCCCCCACAGTGTCCTGGGAGGACTGCCTTCTCGCGGTCTTCTTCCTGTCACCTGTGTCCTAGACACCACCCCCCGCCCCATGGAGCCCCCAGAATCCCGCACAGCCCCTTACAGCTCCTTTCTGCCTGAATGCCTTTCCCTCCCTTAACTGCCTGGCTAGTTCCCGCTGGCCTTCCCGTCACCACCTCCTCGAAGCCTTCTCTGATATGTCCCTCCGTCCCATCCCCCCCTCCTTTTCCCCCAGTGATGCTTCACTTTTCCCTTTTGTTCCCTAAAGGGTAGCAGACAAATCCCGCCCCACACGCAGTTCATCTAAGTGGGGGCTCACACACTCAGGCCACTGACCTGCTGCTTCTCAGATTGGGAGTAAGGGACCCCATGACCATGTCTCAGAGGAAAAATCCACCAGAGTTAACATCACTGCAGCCTACAGGATAACCATGTTTTCAAATTAAACATTTAAACATTTAAGAGCATAGCTGAGACCCTGGGATAACGCGTGTATATACGTGCGTGCACTATGTTATTTTACATTTGCGTATGCAAAAATGGTTTATTACAGCCCATCTGTATTACATATTACCTATATACTTGTACATAATATAAACTTCATATATGTATGAATGTAAATGTAGTACAGGCATGTGATAAGGATGGGCTGCCGGGAGCTCTGGCTTCGAAAACCACAGTTCTGAGGTCTTGTGTTCCGTCACCTAAAAGCCACGTTCTCCGTGGAGCACCTGCTCACGGTGGAGCCAGGGGAGACGCCGCGTCCCCGCATCTTTGGGAAATTCCACCCACTCTTCTCAAACTTCAGTGTCAGGTGCACAGACGGCTTTTGTTCAGCAATTGTTGAACTCTGTCTCACTCAACAAGTGACGCTTTGCCCGCTTCCTTCTCTCTAATAAGCTTTATTTGGAATCCACCTGCACGGGAAACCGGGAGGCACTGCCCCACGGCACAGCATCTGCCGGGCTGCGTGGCGCTTGGGCTGGAGGGCTGCAGCTCCGCGCCTCTCCCCTGGACCTGGGGAGCAGGAGTCCATCACCCCCACAATCCGCCAGGGCCCACGGTCGGCTCTGGAGCAGCTAACCAGCCACCTCCCAGGCCTGCAGGGCAGACCCGGGATGCCACTCCGCTCCCCGGAGGTTCAGAAGATGCAGCCCAACCTGAACCAGACCGCAGATCCCCTCTCGTCCCCCATTCACTCCCCTAGCAGCCTCTGTGGGCACCAGCCACATCCCGGGTTGTAGCAGGTGCATTCAGCCCTGGGTCTGCCCTCACAGAACTTAGTTCTAGAGAAGGAAGGTGGAGACGGGGAAGCAGACAAACCAAGAAAGAATGTGCTACGGGTTCAGCGAGGAGGGGTAAGGGACCGTGAGCAAGTGGGGGAGGTTTTGCAGGTGGGGAGGGGAAGGGAGGTCTGGGAGGAGGCGCATCTGCCCCGAGACCTGACCGGGACAAGCACCCAGCCTGTGGAAGGGTGAGCCCACAGCCTCTGCAGGAGTCGGTCCCCACATCCCCCCCGGGGCCAGCTCGGTGACCTCTGATATTCACGGCACATGGATTCGAATAAGACATTGGACTCCAAACAGTGCGGAGAAACACACAAAGCCAATGCCGTTCCCATGCTCAAGGGTCGAACGAGGATCTGCTCCAGGACCTCAGTGCTGGCTCCACGGGACCGTTGTCTTAACCCACCTGTTAATTCCCACCTATTAATTCCAATAAACCAAATACACACGTTGAACATCCAACAGGAAGAACACACACACACACACACACACACACACACATACACACACACAAAGAATCCACCTTCCATCCTACAGTTTCTTTGAGAGGAGGATAATCTCATTTAGAGACTGATAATCTCCAAGAGCGGCACCTTTATGGAAGATCCCTATTGAGAAAGAATTTCAATGGTCCGTGAGAAATCATTTTTCAAGGAGAAGAAATGTTTCTCCCTCAGGCCCCGGGATGTGTCTGAGCTGACCCCGCCAAAGGCCGCCGGTCAGAGCCTCTTAGGTGAAATGGGTCCTGGGCGAGCTGCGCTAATCCCATCAAAGGGGGACCGGGTGGAAGGAGGCAGCGTGACCGCCCTCCACCCCGCCCCTCGAGGCCCAGGAAGGAAGTTTGCTCAAAATGCAAACAGGTCTCCACTCTAGGAGGGATTAAGCGGCCTCAAATTAACCTCAGCTCACACTCACCTGCCTAGGGCTGCTCTGATCTGTTCTAGAAAGACTGGCAACGCCTCTGAGAACATTGCATTCAGGGAAACCCCCAGCTTCAGGAGATTCTTCCTGTTTGCTTTCTTTAAGAGCAAGGGACTAATTATAAAACAAGGAGACAGGACGCCTTGACTCCTAGAACCCTCCAGAAGGGCCAAGACACTGATCCCTCCCCCCACCCTGCACCGAACCTGCCAAATCGATATGGAGTGAAAGCTCGTTCTGAAAATAAGCTTGACAACAAATCCTGTTGGCTGGCTGTTGTTCTTCTCCTATTAAGCCCAATAAAATAATCAACGTTTACATCTCAATTTCTACTGCCGGAGAGTTTGCTTCTCCTGGTGATGCCCTGGCTGGCGGGGGAGATCTGTAGCAGAGGGGGTGAGATCCTTGAGGCCGAGCGGCCGCAGGCAGGGGCTTTGTTGAGGGTGAATGTGCTTCTCGGGAGGCAGTGACCTCAGAGGCCAGAGGGCCGGGTACCAGCCGTGGCCGCCACTCTTCAAGGCAGAGGAGAGAGGAGTTGTTATGAACGTCACTATCTGAGATGGACAAAGAGAACATTCAAAACTGGGTGTGAGCTTCAAGCCACGGGTTCGGAGCGTGCACACTCGGAAGTGTGGTCTGTGAACCCTGACTGCTCTGTCACTTGTTGTCCACGGGGCGTAGTGGGACCTGGCCAGGTAGGGGGGCACACCTCCGCTGGGCTGGACGGTGGGAGGTGAGGGCGGTAAGTCCCTGAAGGCAGAGCTTTGGAAGTAGCGTGTTTGGCAGGCCGTGCAGGTGAGGAGCCAGCCTACGGAAAGTCGCAGAGGGACAGCCACAGCCTCCAGACTGTCCCCAGGAGCACCCCAGGGGCTGTAACTAGCGATGAGGCTCAGGGAGGTAGAGGGAGAGGCAGACAGGATGGTGACTGGTCCAAACCAGTGTTCAGAGTTGGGGACTCTTGGGTGGCTGGAGCCCAGACGGCCAGGAAGAAGCAGGGGTAGAGGCCACAGGAGGCAGTGATGAGGAAGCTGTGGGATCTCTGGTGGAGGCAGGGCTGTGGGCAGGGCAGGATGAAGGCCGGAGGGTGGATCATGCCCCTTGAGGGGGGGGGGAGGAGGGGAGGGCATGAGACACTTGCCTTGAAAACGGAGGCTGGAGGACGCTGAAAGCTGGCGTGGGAGCCACTAGGTGGGGAGACATAACGGTTTCGGGAAAGAGGAGGCGGGTTGGACAGATCGGGGTCTGTCGGGGGCGTGGAGGTTGGCTCACCTTTCCAAGACTCCTCTGATCTCGACTTGGAGCTGGGAGTTTCTCCAGAGGAACAAGAGGTGACCAGCCTCTGCTTCGGTGGGGATGTCCAAGGAGGTGCAGGAAGGCAGGACGAAGCTGTGGCCAGCAAGAGGGGTCACAGAGGAAGATGCCGGGGCCTCCTGGGAGAGGCAGGCAGGACCAGGCCGGGGGTGGATGGATCCCCAAACAGGAAAGTGGCAGGAGAGAGACCAGGCAGGGAGGGGAGAGCTGCCCGAGAGAGAGGAGCCAGATAAAGACCAGCTGAGACCCCTGCATGAGGCGGGTTCCGTGCAGCTCTGGGGAAGGGGACCTACCCAAGGGGAGGTCGCCCACGTGGGAAGGGATGAGGGCCTGGAAAGGAGAGCCCAGTGCATCGATGCACACTCCTGCCAGGGTCTGAAGACCACCCTCCTGTTGGTTGTCAACACCCGGGCTGCTTTTGAGCAGCTGTGAGGATGTGTCCCTGCTCAGAGGTAACATGGTTTCAGGGGAAGCAAATGATGTCATTGACTCACGCTTCATTTAATCCACTTACTCTGTGCAAGAAGGATCCAGTGCCGGGACCCCCCATGCTGGCCAGGTGGGTGGGATGACAGTGCCCAAGAGATGCAAACAAAATGCTGAGGGAGTGCAGCACAGGGCGCTCTGGAAGGCTGCATGAAGGAGGTGGCCCGATCTCAGCCCTTGACCAACGCCACGTGGGTGAATTAAATAGCTTAGGTTGTTAGGGGTCGGCGAGTGAGGTTGGGGGGGTGGGGGGGGTTCCCACACTTAGCCCCTCCAAGGATGTAACAGGCATGGAAGTTAGAAAGGGTTTCAGCAGATGTCAACAGTGGGGTGACAGTCATCAGTGAGGATGGGGCCTCTCGTTGGCCGGGGGCCCACTGTGGCGGGTGACCTTCCACACCATGGAGGTGTCAGGTGCATCTAGCCACTCGGTGACATTGCCAGCATGAGGACAACGGAGGCTTGCGTTTTCTTGGGGCTACATTCACCAACTGCCCTTGTTCTACTGCCGGGGGCCGTGTCCTTGGGCTGCCGGGGATGGACAGGGCCCCCAGCCCCCAGCCCAGAAGCCCATGGTGCAGCAGGGAGATGCACAGCCTCACGTGGAGAGGAAGGGCCAGGCACCGGGTGGTTTGGGGCCTCTGTGTTTCTTAAGTTACTCTCTTGGGTGATAGTTTTTTAACATTCCGGCTGCTTTGGTCGGTTACCCCCGTTTCCCCAGACAACTAAGGGACCCCCAGGGATCAGGAGAAGCAAACTCACCCATCGTTATGACAGAGGAGGTCCCAGTACATTGAGGATCCCCGAGCCCCACTCTCCCTCTTGGCGCACACCCCTTTGCCCCGAGTCTGCTCCCGCCTGCTCAGGGAAACCCACTCCTGTTACTGGTAAAGACAGCTTGAAAATGAACAAGGATCCAACTTTTTAAAAAGGAGCCGCCCCCAGAATGCTCAGTCAGCATTTGCCAACGCTTGCTTCGCGGTCGAGGTAATGGTCACACGCACACAGGCTCGCACGAAGGACCCAAATGTCAACTGAGTTGGAGAAAGGGTCAGTTCAGCTGAATGGGCAGATTTCTTTTGCCTGAATTCTTGGCACCTTGAGTAGGCAAATGCGCGCCTTGCCTGCAGGAAGGAATGGGGAAGGCAGAACTGTTTGCAGGAGACTCTCTGAGGATTAGTGTGTCCCCAGAAACACAGCGGGGGGGGGGGGGGGGGGGGGCAGGAGACATCCAAATATAGGCAGGTGTCCTTCTGCTCCCACCTCTGTCTCACAGACTGGAATCATCCCTCCATGGTCCCCCGCCCGGAGACTCCCGCCTAGAGCTCAGAACCAAGCCACAGAGGTTCTTGGAGCCCTCCTGGGCCCCCGCGTGGGTCAGCAGGTGCTCTGCCCGGGCTCCAGCCGCACACGCAGGCGTATGCTGCCCTCTAGTGGTGTCGCATTGAAATGGCCGCGCTGATGCTGATGCGGAGTCTGGGCTGCGTGTCCCCTAAGGACGGCGTCCCTGCTGTCTCAGAAGAGATGCCCCGGTTTTATAAGAAATACTCTTTAATATCTCCGTAATGACGTCCATAGAGAATATCACCTGCTCATGCTCCAAATTTCAAAAAGGTAAGCATGATGCCTTTTTAACTCTAATATAAAGAGGGACTACAAGAACTGAAAGTAATTTTTCCCCCTTTTTTAAAAACGTCTTAATTTTAATTCCAGTTAGTTAACCTACAGTGTTATATTAATTTCAGGTGTACAATATAGTGATTCAACACTTCCATACGTCACCGGGTGCTCATCAGGACAAGTGCACGCCTTAATCTGGAGATTAACTATTAACCTATTTAACCCATGCCCCAGCGGAATACAGTGTTATATTAGTTCCAGGTGTACAACATAATGATTCAGCAATTGTATTTATAGAAGATATTATAATGGGTATTTCATGGACTCAGCAGACACGCAATCTCCAAATTGCCCGCTAGGAGACAGTGTTGCTCCTATTGAGAAAGACTCCTCTAGAACAGGGGTCAGAGTAAATACTTAACAGATTTTCAGGCCAAAAGCTGTCTGACAAAACTATTCAACCCTGCGAGGTGCCCTACGGCAGCTACAGACAGTGCATAAAAGCACAGGCATGGCTGTGTTCCAATAAAGCTTTGTTGACAATAGCAGGTGCCTCGCTGGATTTGGCCCACAGAACGCAGTTTACTGACCCTTGGTCTGGGGCAGCCCCTTCGGTTTACAGGTAAGGAGACTGGGGCTGGGGAGTGCAGGGGGTGCAGAAAGTGGCCAAGGCTAGGAAATGAGATCCTGACCAAGTAACAGCAAACCCACCTACCCTGCCTGGCTCCTTCCCAAGTCCCCAGGCTGTCACTTCTCAGCTGTAGGTAGGGGGGATGGGGTAGAGGGGGAAGGACGAGGGATAGGAGGGTGCAAAGATAAGGTGCGTGTTCAACTCGAAAACCTCCAGTTCCCCTCCATCCCGCCTCAACACGCATTCACCCATTCATCCATCCACTCGTTCATTCTGGCCTTTGTTGACCCTATGCCTGCCCCACCCCACAGCCTTCCCGCTTGGTGTGGAGCCTCCCAAGGGCTCTGCCAGTTATCCCAGAAAGGCACCACAACAAGACAGCAAGCCATCCTGGCTTGCCTAACAAGCCACGCTGGGCAGCTCTGGGTCTCTCTTATTTGTGTCTATTGATCCCCAGGGTATCTGCTCCTTGTTTGTGTCCACAGGGTGGGCCTATGGCGGACATTCAGCACCAGGGCCAGAGGACAGAGCCTGATGGGGCCAGGCCCTCCAGTCTCAGCACCAGGGACCCCTGGACCTCTGGGATCTGCTTGCTACTGGGCCTGGATGTGAGACCAGTGCCTCCCAGACCTGCGGTTTGGGGCCAGTTTTGTTTCTTTTTTTCAGTTCATCATGGGCTGATAGTTCTGTAAAATACAGTAAATATGGAAGTGGGGAAATGGAGAGGAAGAGACGTGTAATGAACATTATTAGATTCAACGGTTATACGCTTGCTCTGCCGAATGGCTGTGAAGGCTGACAAACTCTCAGCCCCACTCCCCGCATCATGGTGGATGGAGGCAGCCTGCGCCCCCGAGGCTGACGTGAGCCTGGGTCAAGCCTGCCTCAGTGTTAGCTCCAGGGTCAGCCCAGCTGGTTCTGGGGGCCCCCTGGGGTCTGGGGCTTGCCACCTGGGGCTCAGGAGGCTCCCAGGAACCCAGGGCCTCGTGTCCGGGACAACACTTCATGCTGCGGCCATCCTCGACATCATAGTTGCTGGCTCTGCGCTTCCCCTGCTGTGAAGTGTGTCCTCAGGAGTGGCCGTGAGACATCACTAAGCTCCCAGCCCGGGGTCACAGGGACGTTGGCCCTGCTGGAGCTCCCAGGACATATTACATGAGCACTACTAGGGTGAGCAGGGACCCAGGCTCAGGGTGGAGGAGACTCCTGCCAGATGGAGGCTCATCAAGGACAGGGACCTCATCATGGGGGCCAGGAGGCCCGAAGGTCCCAGCTTCCTGGCTCTTCACACCCTCCTGGTCTCAGGGGCCTGGACAAACCCTGGGGCCCATTTCCTGGGAAGAGAGGGGGCTTCAGGGGACCAGGAAGCATGGAGATGGGTCCTGCAGGGGCTGGGACTGGCTGATGTAGGGAGGCTCCTTGGGGTCACGGGGTGGGCTCCTTCCACGAGCCTCGGAGCCTCCTAAAAATAATAACCGGTGTCCACAGGCCTGGGGGTACTTGTCTGGACCCTAGATTTAGATGCTGTGATAAGTCTGGAGGCTGAGGGGTCCCAGCTCTGTGTCCTATCACTGACAGAGCCTCTCAGAGAGAGAGAGAGAGAGAGAGAGAGAGCGCACACAAGGGTCTGTGGTAGCAGAATCCTAAGAGCACGTCTCTGTGGCTCTCTGAGGATCCCGGGGTGAAGCCAGGCTAGGTTCATGCAGACTGGGAGTATCCCAGGGTTCAGAGCTGGGGGCAACCTAGAATAGCAAAGGGAGGCCAGACCGAGGTCCAGGACCCCGTGCTCAACAAAGAGAAGGGAGGGTCCTTCTATGACCCTTCCAGCTGCTGGTGGCCCTTGGCTGTGGCCACATCACTCCAGTCCCTGTCTTGTTTGCACATGGCTCCCTTCTCCCTGTATGTCTGTGTTTTCATGGCAAGTCTCCTCTGTGTGTGCCTGTGTCCAGATTTCTCTCTGCTTATAAGGACACCAGTCATGTTGGGTTAAAGGCCCACCCTGCTGCAGTCTGACCTCATCTTAACCGATGACACCTGCAATGACCCTATTTCCAAATAAGACCACATTCACAGGTACCCGGGTTAGGACTTCAGCATATCTTTCTTGGGGTCACAATTCAACCTGTAACAGGGAGGGTCTCACCTAGATCACCCTCGTTGAAGTGTGGCTGGGTTCTATGGCCACTACATCATCCACTAAACCCTGTGGCCTGAGATGTACCAGTTAATTTGTGTGTCTGTTCCTGGATATAAAAAACATCTAAAAAAAACAAAAAAAAACCCTGCTATTTTTCACTATTATGGGCCAACTTTCAGTAAGAAACAACTCAGCATCAGTTAATAAATAATTTGACGCTGAAGGCAAGGGCCAGATGTTGTTCATCTTTGTGTGTCCCAACACTTCGCAGACGATGGGACCCCAGAAAAGCCAGTGGGCCCAGCGGCTCATCCCTGAGCCTCACTGGCTGGTTTCTCAAAGCAAGCAGCGGGAGGAGGGCATCTGGGGTTGGAGGGATCTGAGGCTCCCTGTGGCTAGCCTTCCGGAAGAGGTTATCCGTTGACTTGTCCCTATTTTTTGGCAACTCTTTCATGGTTCAGCGAAGGTCCATTTTCTACCGTGATGCAGTGTCTGAAATTCAGAGCACCTCAGCTCCTCTCTGCTTGTCATCCTTTGCCAACAAAAGTAGTAACATTCTCAAGGCTTGTTGGGAGGTTGGTGACATTTGCAGGCCTGGGACGGGAGAATTAGTCGAGTTGTGCTTCAGAAATCTAGTCTGCTCGAGCTGTTCAGACTCGCCATTTTTCACCTGTTAGACAAGGACTTCTAAAATCACCTTGGGAATATACACACGCTTCCTGGGAAATACCAGAGGCGTTCTGAGATCTCTGCATGGATCGTACTCGCTATTGATGTTACTTGTAACATTCTTTTCATGGAAACAGATCAGTGGGATCACTTATGAGGCTTTCCCAAAGAAGCTTGCTGGGAAAAATAGGGAATGAGAAAGTGGGTTTGTAACCCAGAGAGGGAACCATAGCATCTGGCCCGGGTCAGCCTGGTTTTTTGACCTTGGGTAGCTCAATTTTGACCTTTTTGACCTCAGTTTGCTCATCTGTCGGGCGGAGGTAGCAACGGCGTGGTCTCCGAACTTTCAGGGTGGTTCAATGAGAAATGGAAGAAAAGGGGACGGGGCCACATGGAACAGAATCAAAAGCAGACTGGAAGGGAAATCCGTGCTCACGGTGGCCTCAGGGACACAGGAAGGGGGGGCTGGGATAGAAAGGGGACCTCCACATGTTTAGCAATGTTTTGTTTTATGTGAAAAATACTAGAAAACAATATTCTAATTCTATTTCTAACAATATTAGAAAACAATATGGAGATATATTGCGCATACTATACAATTCACCCACGAACGTGTCCAATTCAGTGGTTTTTAGTGTTTTCCCTGAGATGTGTAACCCTCACTACAGTTAATTCTAGAACATTTTCATCACCTCAGAAAGTGCGTTTGGCGACCACTCCCGATTCTCCTGCACCCCTTCCCCGCTCTGAGCAAACACTTTGTGTTTTTCCTGATTTCCCGATTCAGGACATCCCATATGAATGGTATTACACGGTATGTGGGCTTTGGGGTCTGACTTCTCTCACTGAGACTCACGATTTTAAGATGCGTCCACATTACAGCAGGTGTCAGTACTTAATTCTTTGCTTTTTAAGTCTATTTATTTATTTTGAGAGACAGAGAGAGAGAGAGAACACGCAGGGGAGGGGGAGAGAGAGAGAGGAAGAGAGAATCGTGAGCGGGCTCTGTGCTGATAGCTCTGCCCAACACGGGGCTCGAACTCACGAACCGTGAGATCATGACCTGAGCAGAAATCAAGAGTTGGACGCTTAACCCCCCCCACGCTGAGCCACCCAGGTGCCCCTGTGGACTCTTTTTTATGGACTGCTAACATTCCATTATACAGATGAGATGTATGTTTTGTTTATATGCTCGTCAGTTGATGGATATTTATATGCTTTCCACTTTTTGGCCGTTATGAGTAATGCTGCCATGGACATTCACGTACAGGTTTTCAGTCCTCTTGGAGATAGATACGTATATATACGCTTGTGTATATATATATATACATATATATGTATATATATATGTATATATATATATACATATACGCGTATATATATGTATCTATATATCAGCGCTAGAACGGCTGGGTTGCGTGTAACTATTTCATTGTTCGAACAACTGCCAGACTGTTTTTTCAAAGCGGCTGCACCATTTCACGCTCCCGCCAGCACCGCGTGAGGGCTCTGATGGCTCACGTCCTCAGCAACACTCCCTAGTGTCTGATCCCTTGGATTCCAGCCGAGCTAGAGGGGATGAGGGGGTCTCCCAACGCGGTTTTGGTTTGTATTTCCCTGACGAGTAACCAGGGAGCAAAGACTTGTAACATTTTAAGTTCTGAGTGGTTAGAGCAGGCACACCCCGCACACTATTCCCTTTGTTTTCTGTGCGTTCATACTGAAACTGTGTTGCTTAGGGGGACACCAGGGGGGCTCAGGCGGTTGAGTGTCCGACTCTTGAGTCTGAGCTCCCTGTTGGGCTGACAGTGTGGGTCCTGCTTGGGATTCTCCCTCTCTTTCTCTCTCTCTCTCTGCCCCTTCCCTGCTCTTGCTCTCACTCTAAATAAACAAAAAAATGAATGAATGCATAAAGGGTCGCTTACTAGCTTGCTTACCAAAGGCTCTATGCGCAGCCTGCCCTTAGAAAAGGGCGATGGTGCATTACCCGTGGAGGAGCTGGGGTCCGAGCAGGCTGCCCCCCACACTTGCCCCAGCAGATCTTCAATTCCTCACCGAGGAAGGCCAGCGCAGCTCTCCCTGGGGTCTCCAGCCCTGAGAGCCCCCCGAGCGGCTGTCCTCCCGAGACAGAAGGTCATTCCCTCAGTTCCTGTAGCAAGACTTCCCCCGGAAGTTCACCAGGACGTCATCAAACATAAGGACGCTTAGTGAGGCTTTTGTGATGCCCAACGGCACCTGCCAGCTGCATCTCTGCCCTGCCCCCACGGGCCCCGCGGCCTGCCCCAAGCCACGGGCATGTAGGGAAGGACGATCCTTTGGCGGCCGGGGCTTCGGCAATCAGGAGCCAGCACTATGGTCCTCCCGCCCTCCTCAGGCGGCCCCCGCTTGGGCCCCCCAGAGCCCCGGCCCCACCTGGCCCTGTGTCCCGCCCTCCGTCTTGCCCTGCTTCCTTCCGACACAGACCCATCTGCAAATGAGTCAACTGGAGGCTCGCTGATTCACACGAGGAGCTGCTGTGGTTTCTCGTGATCATGTACGGTAGTAACAACAGTCCTGCCACGTCATGTGCCGGCCACGGGCCAGGCCTCCCCGTGGACCATCTCACGTCACCTTGTCTGACGCATAATGTGCCGAGGAGGCCTGCCGTTGCAACCTCTTCACAGACGACAAAAGGGAGCCACCGTGGCGGAACACCAAGGGCATCCCTCTGGGACCTCCCAGGGCTCTCGGGGGCAGAGCCAGGGGTCACAGTCAGAGCTGCAGAACCCCAAATTCCGGGCGATCAACACCCACCTCACTGTTTGCTGTATGTCGGTGCCAAAGCTGGCATAACGCCTTTTTGAAAATGTCTTGTTTCTCTTTATTTGTTTGTTCCAAACAACACTCTTGGCCCCGCGGTCCAGCTTCGACTGGAGAACTTTGACAAGGCCCATCACCTCCCTGCTGAGCCTCCCTGGAGGGGGTGGAGGGCAAGGCAGCCGCTGCACACAGACCCCCAAGAGTCTGCCCACTGCGGGGGCCTGCTCCAACTCACTCTGAGCGGGACGTCCGTGGGCGCTGGGGCTCCGTCTGTGGACGCCTGGGGAGGGGGCGCAGAGTGGAGGTGGTCCCTCGGGGCTCCTCCAGTCCTGGAGAGCCGCTGTGCCATCTCGGGTCGCCGGAGCGAATGCACATCAGGCGGGTCCTACGGGGAGAGCGTTGGCCATCACTTCCTCCCTGCACAGGAGGGGCATGTGGGAGTTGTGGGGCAGTCAAACACCAGCTGTCACGGCCACGGACAGGCCTGCTAAATCTGCCCCTCGAGCCTGGACTCCACCTCACCTTGAAGGGCAGGTGAGCATCATGTGGGGGTGAAGTCGGGCCAATTGTGAGCACCCCGAAGTGTAATTGGCACCCCTCCACCTGACGGTAGGTCTTGGGCAGGGAAGCAGGACTGCGTCTAGGAGCAGGTGTCCTCAGTGTCCCCAGGCTTTCATTCATTCACATCTGGGGTGGACAAGCTCTTCCCTGTAGAAAGTGCCTCCCTCTGCCACCACCGTTGGTATCGTGGTCCCTCAAAGGCTGTGGCTGTCTTTTCTCATGTCTAGCCGATGGTGACCCAGACATGTAGTCTCCTTTGAAGGTTCTTGCCAGATTTCTTTTCTTCGCGGGTTGGATCCCAGGCAGGCACGAGCCCTGTGCTCTGCCCTGTTCACATGCTCACAGCTCAGACAGGTGGTCTTTGCACACGTCTTATCCTTATCACTCTTCTCCTGACCTGGGCACCGACCGCCCTTCCTGAACCTGTGCTGAGTCGTCGGGGAGAGAGAACAGTACCCAGACGTGTTCTAAACGACCCAGGCGAGTCCGTGCCAGCCTCCAGACCCAGGAGATGTGCTGCTAGCCTTCCATCTACGCATCTCATCTTCTTCTTCCTTCTTTGCTAGAATCTGTCCGTCCCTGGAGGATACGCACCTGAGCTTAGCTCCCTGCCTCTTCCTTCCACCCTGCTCAAGGGTCACTGGCCGGTCCACTACTTTCCTGCCCCTGCAGCTACTACTTACTTTTCCACTGGTGCTTATGGAAAACAGTTACCTCTGAACCTGTCTTCTCCTCAAGTTCCCCATGGCTCCTTAGGTGAGCGGGTCCTGCCGTAGCCCACTAAGGCTGCTGCACCAAAGTGTCACAGACTCGGGGGCTGAAACAGCAGACACTTAGTCCTCACAGTTCTGGAGGCTGAAAGTCCAAGATCAGAGTGCCTGAAGCTTCGAAACCCAGCCTAGCTTCCTTAAAAACCTTCTCTGCAGTTCAAGGGGACAATGAAAACAATCCTTTCTTTGTCATCTTCGTTTTCCTGCATTTAAAGATAGAAATACAGAAAATTGTGGATTACCTCAGCCTAAAACTAAACTTACTGAAGCCAGAGGCTTCAGAGAACATTCCAGAGCAGATTTCCCTTAAGACCAAATGAAAATCTTGTGCTAGAGGGTCTTTGGGTGAACCTCCCAGAGGGAGCATCTGTTCCAACAGAAAATGACTTGTGATTTTATTTATTTTTTTTTAATTTTTTTTTTAATGTTTATTTATTTTTGAGACAGAGAGAGACAGAGCATGAACGGGGGAGGGTCAGAGAGAGAGGGAGACACAGAATCCGAAACAGGCTCCAGGCTCCGAGCTGTCAGCACAGAGCCTGACGCGGGGCTCGAACCCACGGACCGCGAGATCGTGACCTGAGCCGAAGTCGGCCGCTCCACCTACTGAGCCACCCAGGCGCCCCGATGACTTGTGATTTTAAAGCCTAAAATCAGGTTTCATGTGTGGAACACAGCTTTGCTTCTACATCACTAACTATGCTTCCCATGAATTCACGGCAAGTTCCTTAAGACAAAGGAAATATGATTGAGAATATTTTGCAAAACTATGAATTTTTGTAAAAACACAATGAAGCCCTCAAAGACAAAATTAATTCTAATTTACAGAGCAGGGCCTTGGGTGGTAAACACACAGAGATCGACAACGTCATGGAGGCAGACCCACCCACAGACTCGACGAACACCTGACCCACTGGAAATGTTGACTTCCCACTCCCTCGTTGAGGACTCGTGAAACGATGAGCTGATTTTCTCTAAGTCAGTGACCAACTATCCAAATCCTCGTTTCACGGACATATAAACTCTGAGTCATCAAACTAACTTGAGTTCTTGACTGCCCTGCATGGATCACCCTTTAGGGAAAGGGTCTTTGCCCAAAGGCCCAAAGATGCTTACCCGCTGGGAATTGGGACAGTAACAAACTAAACAGAAGGTTTTCTTAAAGATCCAGAGCCCTTTCAGCTCCTGGAAATCAATCCTACACGGAAACCTCATCAATGGAAAGACCCAAATCAGGTGTGTGGGCCTTCCTTAATATGTTTTGTCCAGCTCACTTATTCTCAACTGGCAGGGTTTTGACGGGAAATATAAAGGGTGATCCCAGATTCCTGGGGGTTCCTGAGACCCCCGCGTGAGGTCTGCGAGGTCAGGACCACTTTCATTACAACACTAAGATGTTATTTGCCATTTTGACTGAGCCAGTCGATGCTTGGGCTGATGGTGGGAAAGTAACATGGGTAAAATTGCTTACAACTTCGCGCGAACCAAGCTGTATGCGTCAAACAGCACTGGGTATCCTGTGGTCTTCACCACCACCGATTGGCAGCGGGGAAAAAAAAGGCCAGTTTTCGTTAGGACCACCTTTGATCGAAACAAAGACGCGCTTACAGCCTGTGCGCTGCGTGCTGAAGTGCGTGGTCGTCTCCGGGAACAGCACCGTGGGATTGGTTGAATTGTGAGCTTCTGCTGTCTTTTTCGTGAGCTCCATTTTCACTTGGAAGAAAGACAAACCAACTATGGTTATTCAGCATGGAGTATTTGGCAACATTTTCTCAAAAAGGAATAAAGTGAGTCTGTCACTTCGAGGAAAACAACTGACAGTATTTGTTGCCAATGATAAAATGTGAGCTTTCAAGTGAAGATTGGAATTTTGGAAAACTTGCAATATCTGCCATCCCGAGCTCCCCGGCTCCCCGATACGTGCCGCCTTTTCTGACGAGACCGGTGGCAGTATTCACGAAGGTGAATTTGCAATGTTTATAATGAATTTATCATCAACTTGGGGAAGATCCGCCCAATTCAGGGAACCAGCATTTTTTAAGCGACCAATATTTGATGTTCCAAAGCCACACATGGGTGAAAGGTCCCATCACAGCATAAGAGACTGATACAATGTTTTAATGTAACAGAGAACAATTCACTCACATAGTTTCCGATTTCACATCACAACTGACCTCTAAGCAATGACCCTTTGTCAAGTTTTGGTGTAGTGTCATAGGAGAATATCTATGGTTTTCTAAAAAGACCATTAAAGCACTCCTCTCTTGGGGTGCCTGGGTGGCTCAGTTGGTTAAGCGTCAGACTTCTGCTCAGGTCATGATCTCGTGGTTCATGGGTTCGAGCTGTGCTGACAGCTCAGAGCCTGGAGCCTGCTTCGGATTCCGTGTCTCCTTCTCTCTCTGCCCCTCCCCTGCTCATGTTCTATCTCTCTCTCAAAAATAAACAAACATTAAAAAAATTATAAAAAAAATGCTCCTCCCTTTTCTGACTATATCTCTATGGGTGGTTGGATTTAAAACAACTTATCATGGGATACCTGGGTGGCTCAGTTGGTTAAGTGTCCGACTTCAGCTCAGGTCATGATCTCGCGGTTTGTAGGTCTGAGCTCCATGCCGGGCTCTGTGCTGACAGCTCAGAGCCTGGAGCCTGCTTCTGATTCTGTGTCTCCCTCTCTCTCTGCCCCTTCCTCCCACTCATGCTCCGTCTTTTTCTCTCTCAAAAATAAATAAACTATAAAAAAAAATTTTAAGCAACTTATCATGACAGATGGAAGACAGAGCAGACACGAGAATCCAGCTGTCTTCCTTTAAGCCAAATATTGATGAGATTCATACTTTTTGGTTTAAAATTTTTCATATTTTTCATTAAAATGTTTTATTAGCATGTAATATGTTTAGTTATCTTTAAATAAGTAAATACATTTTATTGTGAATACTCATAATTTTACTTTCTAATGTGGTACCTAGTGGCAGAATCAGCCCAAATGAACAAAAATTTTTCAGGGTCTTTAATCATTAGAGACACCACATGGTGCCACACGGTCCTGAGACTAATAGACCTGAGGCCTCCTGATTTGTGGCCGTGGTGCCACTTCAATGCCATCAACCTCTACACTGTTCTCAAAGGGTGATGAATCATCTATCCCGCTATCAAAATCCTTTACAAGTCTTGATTTGATTGAACGAGTCCATAATGGACACATCTTCATGAAGGTGTTAAGCTAGACAATTTACATTGGGTGATACTGAAGTCAGCAATTTATCAGTCGATGTGGCATTAGTTGACAAGGGTCGAGAATAGCTATGAAAGTCTTGCCAAGGAGCTGCATTTAGCGCACGACATGAGACGTCCGGGTTGGGATCCTCAGTAAAAAGCCGTGCAGCTCCCACGGGGATAACCCTGGAATTGCCTCAACAGCACATGTACCACTGGCTCTTTGTCACCTAAGTATAAGTGAAAACTGAAGGAAGGGTCTGGAAAATAGGCTGTTTTAGCTTAACCCCCCCACCCCCCATTCTGGAGCATGAAATGAACTTTTGACATCCTATCCATTGTCATCATTCATCCATTTGCTTTTGTTAAGCGAAAGCTGAGGGAAATGTTTCAACAACACTGTGCCGCAAAGTAAGATCCCCACAGAGTAAGCTCGTTATATCCCTTGTGGAATAAAAGCATGGAGATGAAATTTTATAGGAACATTCCCTGGAACACACTTATTCCATGTGTCCTCCATACTTGAAAATTTGACCCGATCACATTTGGTGTTTACGTAAATGCTTCTTCAAGAAATCAACTCCGCGAAATTAAGAAGGAAAAGGAAAGAATTTAGAGGTTCCTAAATCTTCTCCTACCCTTTTATTTTTATGTTTCAGGTGAGGAAGCAGAGACAAGGAAGCTGTGCCTTAGCTGACTATATTTGAGCTTCCTTTACTCCAACATGTGACCGGTGGGTCGCGTTAGATCCCCTCCAAGGTCTGTTGCTATCCTTGCTTAGGGTCACAGGGTTTAGAGAGGAGCTAAAGCCGTGTCTTTCTCAAGGAAGCCTTCAGGTTCTCCTTCGGGATGCTCCCACAGAACCCAGAGGACTGCTTCAAAAACCGCCTTGTCTTCCGCTTGCCTACCTGTCTAGCTGCACGGGAAGCTGCATGTCTGGGACACATTGTTGCGTTCTGTGCTCCTGCTTTCTGTGGTAAGTAGACGAAGCACTCAATAGACATTCGTGCACTTTGTATTCACTGAGGCTGAAGTCTGTTAACTCATAAGCCGGTGCTTTCTGCCCTACCTTTGATGGAGGACTTAATCCCCACTCACCATTGTGATAGGGCCATCAAGAGGTTAGTCTTATCTTAAGTACATAAAGATAACACACGGTGTGTGAAAATAGTTACGTTCTTAATCAAAAGGTGAACGATTACCCAAGTAGACACTTTGAGAATCCAGCAAACTCAGTTAGTCCCAAATGCCACATGCCTGGGGGGCGCCCATGGAGGCCAAGGTCTAACGCTTGGATTTGCCCTTGAGACCTCTTCCAAACCTTTAAAAAACACGCGTGGTGTTACCGTAAGATTATCGGTCCCACTCTGTGCCTCTCCGGAGACCTGGGCTGATGGTCTGCGATGGAAGGTCTGCTCAGCCTCTCCCTTGTGTGGTATGGCAGACAGGCTATCTAACCAATCTAAGCCTCAGTCACTTGCCTAAAAAGTGGGATTAATCATACACCAACCCAGACTTTTGCCACAAGGATCCAGTGAAGCATCCTGCAGAGCATTTAGGGGATGGCACACTGAGTGACAGTAATGGTAGCCGTGGCCACTGCTCTTGGCAAAGCCACGAGGACCACAACCCAGCCACCACTGTGGTGCCAGGAACCAGAAAAGCAGAAACTCCTCCTTCTGGAAAATTGATTTATGAGCTGAACATTTTGTGGAAGTAGGGTGCTTCAACGTAATCAGATGAGCAGAGCATCTCTAAAGGGTCCCGGTTAAACATGAGAAGTCTAACCCTTGGGGGCACCTGGGTGCCTCAGTCAATTAAACATCCAACTTCGGCTCAGGTCATGATCTCATGGTCCGTGGGTTCGAGCCCCACATCCGGCTCTATGCTGACAGCTCAGGGCCTGGAGCCTGCTTCGGATTCTGTGTCTCCCTCTCTCTCTGCCCCTCCCTGCTCTCTCTCTCTCTCTCTCTCTCTCTCTCAAAATAAATGAACATTAAAAAAAAAGCCTAACCCTCTTGGTCAGGAGTGAGGTGGGAATTGGGAGGAGTGTTCATTTGCAAAGTAGTTTGTTCAAAACAAATAGTCCTAAAACACAATGGGCTTCTGTCTCAATTTCTCTTTTTTTTACTAAACAACTTCACATTTTGCAAATAACACTTTGATGGCCTGAAGTCTGACCCAAACGCAAACGCATGGTGGAAGGAACTGGGTGCTCGTCTGAAACTCCAGTGGTCTCTGGGCAGAGTGAGGACACAAGGCGGGAGGAACAGGAGGGACAGGAACAATCCTCAGCATCCTTTGGGGCCGGCCCTCTCGGGCAGGCAGGTAACGCGTCAGATGTCACTCATACCTCAGTTCCTGCAGCCTTGGTAAGCCAGTGACCCGGGTCACCATGAGTAACCCGGCCTTCTTTCTATTTTAAGGAGCACAAAGTCCCTTGGTCACAGGATGTGCCACCTTCTCTGGGCGTGTGTGGGCAGGTCCTGTCACCGAGACCCCACCCTCTCCAGCTCAGGTCAGCACCCAGCCGGGCTGAAGGTTTTCTGTGAAACAAACTGGGTGCCTTTGCTTGAGCAAGCCACTCCTGTTTGTTCTGAGTGAATGAGACCCACCGTGAGCCTCACACGTGCCGTGAAAGGTGACAGGCACACCCAGAAGGCCACACTTTCTGTGGACACCACGCTCCTTTCGAACTTTTGTCTCTGTGCCCCCAAGCCCCAGGCCTGTGCCAGCCGCCTGATCAAACACGTTTATGGAACTGAGTCAGAAACAGGTAAAAAAAAAGAGTGTCTGAGCGCTGCTTTGACTTCTCCTTTGCACTTGCTGGCTTTGGATGCTTGGTCAAGTTCATTAACCTCCTGGGTCTCAGGTGCCTGTTCCTTGCTCATTTACAAAGCAAAAGGATTGAGGTGGCCCACAGTAGCTCATGATCTCGCCTTTAGTCTTTATTATAGTTTTTACACACCGCGGGTTTCTGCGAAGGAGGAGGATGGCCGCCAGGAGCCTTTTGCACACCTTGTCAGGGCTCCTCCCACAACCCTGAGAGCAGATCCTGGGTGCCGATCGTCATCCCATTTCACAGATGATTGGAATGAGGCTCCCTGAGATTAAGTAACTTCTCCAGCCCCAGGCAGCCTGATGCCCAAACCTCCCTGCTCAATCCTACACTGATGGTCATCTCCGCTATTTGTATTTTAGTTTTTAGTCACGAGGAAACAGAAGCTCAGGAGGGGGTGTCGCTGGGTCAGCTACGAGATGCCAGAGCAGTTGAGACACGGGGCCTCCGACTGTGTCTCCTCGCCCTGGGTGCTGGGGGTTTGGGGGTGAGGACGGGGAAGAGGGCTGCCATGGAGGGACCCGCCTTTCACGCCGACTGAAGGACTCGCCTGCCCATGGCCCCTGGGGGTTCTGAGTTCCGGGGTCAGAAGAGCACCCTGAGTGTGGCTCAGGGACCAAGGACCAGTCTCTGTGCTACAGTTTCAGAATGAGGAAGGCTCCTGCTTGTGAACCCCTCCCTCCCACACATGCGATGCCTCGTTCAGACTGGCCGCCCGTCTACATTCTGGGGCAGGTGTCAGTGAAAGACGTTGGGCGATATGCAGGCAGCCCAGCTTACCCAGGAAGTACGCTCAGTGCCTGCCTGTCCTTTGCAGAATCTGCAGGCTCCCAGGACCTCCTGGAGGCCGAGAAGGCTGCCGATCTGTCTGCCTGCACGGCTGCGTGTCACTTATGGGAGCACCGGTATTGCGTGGCCGTGTGGGGCTGGCTGTAAGAACACTGTAGACCCTGAAAAGTGTCACGTCCAGGGAGACCATTTTTCCTGCCCTGCCTGATCCACAGGGTTTGTTGAGATGATCAAATAAAATTAAAATAATGATAGCAGAGCCTACCTGGAGGTTATCCCTGCCTCCCGGAGTGCTTTGCAAACAACTCCCTGGGGAGGGGGAGGGGAGCCTCATCACTTTGACATTAGCGCAAAGTATTAATTTCCCTAAAATTATCATCGTGGACCCTGTGTTCTTATAAAATGGAGGAGCACAATATTCTGCATGACTTTTTTATTTTTGCAAATGTGGACGAACCTTGCCATCTAGCTCATCCTAACAGGACCACACATGTTAATTAGGGGCTCGTATCATGACCGCTGAAACATTCCAATTCCGTAGAATAGCTCAGCCCTCCATAGTGTTTCATGTGGGTCCATTACAACAGACGTGATGCACATTTGTTAAGTGATTTTATTGTATTTTTTTTAATTTAATTTAATTTTTTAAAAAAAATTTTTTTTCAACGTTTATTTATTTTTTGGGGGACAGAGAGAGACAGAGCATGAACGGGGGGAGGGGCAGAGAGAGAGGGAGACACAGAATCGGAAACAGGCTCCAGACTCCGAGCCATCAGCCCAGAGCCTGACGCGGGGCTCGAACTCACGGACCGTGAGATCGTGACCTGGCTGAAGTCGGACGCTTAACCGACTGCGCCATCCAGGCGCCCTTAATTTTATTTTTTTTTTTAATGTTTATTTATTTTTGAGACAGAGAGAGACAGAGCAGAACAGGGGAGGGTCAGAGAGAGAGGGAGACACAGAATCCGAAGCAGGCTCCAGGCTCCCAGCTGTCAGCACAAAGCCTGACGTGGGGCTCGAACTCACAGACCGTGATCTCATGACCTGAGCCGAAGTCAGACGCTCAACCAACTGAGCCACCCAGGCACCCCAAGGTTAAGTGATTTTAGAACAGCGAATTACGTCTATGTCCAAGAGTGATCTGCAAACTCTGTTCTTCCTTAAGAAGATTTCTAAAGAACACACACACAGTTTCATTACCTTCTACCTCAGACATAGTGGGAGAGCCATGCTCTTTATCTCCAGAATTGTGCAAGCTAGTTCCCTGTATAGATTCCTGTTTTGAATGGTTCCTCATAGGTCATCCGTGATTTAAGGATTGAGATACTTTGTCCCCTAGCGAAACCAGGCTCTGCTCAAACGCTGAGATGAATAAATGCAGTCTTTATATCCTATAATGTCCTTTGCACCAGCACATGGTGGGGGTGCCTGCCTAGTTAGCAACCCATTTGCATGGATTTGTTACCCTTATCTGTTTTCTCTTCCATGACTTGCCTGCATTATCACACTCTGGTATAAAATTAAACCTTCAAAGAACATAAATGTTTTTAGCTTCAAAGAATTTAGAACATTTTCACTGTTGAGAATCATATTTTTAATGCGCTCAAAGTTGCACAAGTTAATTTATTGGAGTAACCTTGACTTCGGGGTGGGTGGTTATAGAGAACTGACTTTTCAGAGAATGAGCACAGTTTTGTGACTAAGTACCTGTTTTACGTGGAATGTAACACCTGCTTTTGCAATGTCTGTCTTGACTTCTCAACAGTAAGCTCCGTGGGGGGCAGGTATCCGGGTTGGCACAGGACTGATCACATCACAGGTATTCAATTCATGTTTCTTGAATGAAAAAATATTATTTCTAAGACAGATTGTGAAAAAATAGTAGACAAGAAGGTCACGAATCCCTAATAGCTTCAGAAAGGATGTATCTTTCCGTCCAAAGACACGACATTTTGTAAACTACACCGAGAGACTTCTGCTCTGTTTGGCTTTGCTTACATCAAGACATGACAGAGTTGTTATTTCAGAATCCTGTCCGTGTTCACTCTGACTGACTAGTGGGATATTCAAGCTCAAAAGATCCTCAAAGGGATTTTCTGGAAGAATATCGTACTGGCAAAGTAGGTCTAATCCATTTGGGAGCTCTCCAAAAATTTCCTAGTTGCCTGTTGTGTTCTCATGAGACTGTGAATCGATTCTATCCACCTGTTCTAGAGGGCAAACCAGCATCTGTGTTCTGCGTCTGCCCTGGCCTCGGCTCGGGGAATGCCAGCAAGCCACGGTGCTCTAAGCCATTTATTGGCCTCTGGCTGGGCCGGATTCTGCTGGGGCTGACACACTCCCATCCGGGCAACCAGACTGTGTCAACGGCAAAGGGTCGGTTACCAGAACTTGTTGCAATGTGACATTTTCGTTTTGACTAATTCACCGCAATCCTTCTAAACCAAAAATACATTTAGCTTCCCTAGTGTGAAGGCTGCAGGGCTATAATTTTTGTCTTTCTTAATCTTCTCACTTCCTAGTCTTTTCCATATAAAAACTGCACCCTGCCACCTCAAAAATGGGTTTGAAGGTCATATATCAATACTCCTACCCACCACTGGTTTTGAATTTTGTCAACAACTAGGGGCCCTGGGGACCAGGGAATTTACCCCAAAGTCTCACCCACCTTTTGCCTCCAACACCTGGTCCTGGAAAGATGAGTTCTGAATCCCTCTGTACCTGAAAGTGTTTGTTCATACAGTGGAATAAAAAATACCTGGTCCCTCCTGAGGAGGAGAGCCTAGGTGCTAAAGTGCTTTGAGCTACTTAAAGTAAAGGTGCGTACCACAAACCTTTATTATCTTAGGGAGTGAGACCCGGCTGGAAGGATCCCATGGTCTTGGAATCATTCTACTGCTTTGAAGCTGCATGGCCTGCACACATTTCTCTTTCATCTTCCCCACCCTAGAGGGAAGAAAGCTGGTCAAGGGTACATCATTTAAGAAGCGTCACGAGATACAAAACTATCACAAAGTGACAGCCAACCAGGGCTGCCCTTAACCATGCGGATTGTCCAGACAAGCTAGCCAGTAACCTCTCGGGGGCTGACGTACAACAGACTAGACATAATGACGAGACAACATAACATAGAGTTCAGAATAAAATTCCATCTCTGGGAGCGTATTCCATTGGCTTTCTCTGCTCCTGTTTCCGCTGGTGCCTGGCCTTCTGGTAGAAAACGATGATGACCACGGTGACAACACTTAGAAGAATGACGAGGAGCGTGAGCCAAAACGAGTAACCGTAGCTGTGGGTCGTTCCTCTGTAGGTGGTTGTTGGATACAGTGGGTACAGCGTCTGGGCCAGCTCTTCCGAGAGATGATTGGATTGTGTGTTGGCCACGAACAGTATCATGGTCAGGAAAACGAACAACGCTGGAAAGAAGATTCAGGTTCGTGAACAATATGAAGTGTTGTGATGCATTTTTCTCCTGTCGCTTCCTTCCTTTCTTTTCTTTTTTTAAAATTTAAATCCATGTTAGTCACCATACAGTGTGACAATGGTTTCAGGAGCAGAATTGAGTGATTCATCACTTAGATGTAACACGTCACTTTCTTTCTTAGTGGAACATGTGCTCTGTGGGCATTTATGGGATGGCTAGGTTACGGTCTTCTAGGTGTTAGGGTGTAAAAGAAACGTAAGAGACGAGCTAGATCCTAGGCGCGAGACGCTAAGGATGGTGCAGGCAGCGTCCGGCCAAGGGCAAACACGCAGCTCAAGCCCATCCCGAAGGGTCTGCTCCGCTGAGGGCGCGTCACATGGCCCCTCCCAGTGCACACAGAGCTGTGCTGAATGAGCTGGGGAATGAGTAGACAGGAGAGTCAGCAGGAAGCTTTCTAGAGAGGTCTGGATAGTTGACAAGGATTCAAAGAAGCTGGGAAGACACAGCATTGCAAGCAGAAGACACAGCCTACACAAACCCACCCGGGGACAGTGAGCTCAGAGCAGCTGGGACTGTGAGAGAGGACCCCACTGATGGGGAGCCGCTCCGAGGGTCCTGAGCACTGAATACAGAGGAGGAGATCACCGCAGGGAGCCCCAGACACTGGCTCAGAGGCTAGACTTTCATTCTGCACACAATGGAGTGTGGCGATTAACTGGGAAGGGTCTTCTCACTAAACTCATTTTATTTTATTTTTATTCTGTTTAAAGTTTATTTATTTATTTTGAAAGAGACAGAGGGAGTGCAAGTCGGGGAAGGACAGAGAGAGGAGGAGACAGAGAATCCAAAGCGGGTTCTGCACTGTCAGCTTGGAGCCCGACGTGGGGCTCGAATTCACAAAACCGTGAGATAATGACCTGAGCCGAAAGCAAGAGTCAGGCGCTTAGCCGATCTGAGCCACCCAGGCACCCCATAAACTCATTTTAGAATGTTTTGGTTGTCTTATCGTCCCTTTTTCATTCTTCATAACGTCCTCCCCTGGAGAATGTGCCTTGGTATCGATTCTGGACAGCCACCTTGGCCATGGAGAATAGAGTCCTGGAGTCAGAGAGAACTGGATTCCAGGGCTCTGGCCTCCTGGCCCCGGGTGATTTGTGTACTTCCCTGGACCTCTTTCCTAGCCTTGCAGAGGGGGTCAGCTAGAGGCAAAGAGAAGATTCAGATTCATGGTTGGTTGAACTAGGGCTGGGCTGGGAGTGGGGAGGGGGAGACGGCCAAAGGGCACGGGGTTCTCTCTGAACTGATGCAATGTTCCAAGGCCGACGGAGGTGGCGTTTGCACATCTCTGGGAGCATTTACCCAACACTCGACAGACTTGGGGGGAGTGGTCAACGTGTCCTGGCTGCAGCCCCCACCCGGGGACTTTCCCCAAGCCTCCAAAGGCCTGCGGGCTTTTGTGTGAGAAGAGTGCTCTGACTCTCCCCGATGGCAGACCTTCATCTTCAGTGTGACGGTTTCACTTCTCAATGATTTGTGCATCTGAGAGCCCTCTCCTCTGATGCTCTGTGCGTCTCACACTCCAATTAGCCTTCATTGCGCTCTTGTGAAAGTTCTTATGAAAACTTAGTCACAAAGGGGCGGGGTGAACACAGGGTTAACACACGTTTTCATTCGATGGAACGTGCTGGCTTTGGTTTGAACTGGGAGGGGCTGTTGCAGACAGGTGCTGACGTGAGCCCCTGTATGAAGGAGATGCCTCTCCTTGTCTCCTCTCCAGCCTTCGGGGACAGGGGATTCACAGAGGGATAAAGGGAGCCCCGAGGTAGAAGGGGGATCTCCCGAAGGCTCAGGACATTGTCGCCAGTCCTGGCCCGTCACCCTCAGGCCGTGGGACCTGTCACATCACTTTCTGCTCTCTGGGTTCCTTGGCTGAGGATCAAATGTGTGGGGGAAGACAATCTGGAGAGTTCTCTCAGGCTCCAACATTCTCCTGTGGTTATACCCACTATGGTCAGGGCTGGGCCATGCCGGGCCGGTGTGGTGCTAAGGGCAGGCTGGGGTCAGGGGACACAGGAGCCTGGGAGGTGACTGCAGGCGGAGACTCACGGAAAAGGAGTTTTCACTACCTTCCGCACAGCCCAAGCCTGTGTGAAGACGATCGGGAGTCCCCAGAGGCAAACCCGGGGCAAAAGCCTGGCTTCTCAGAGCTCTGGGATCAAGAAGTCATGGGAGGCGTTCAGAGGAGGCCAGACACAAAGCCCAACGCCACAAAGCTCTCCCTGTGACCTCTGCCAGAATGCAGACCTTCTCCTGACACACGGATATCATCTCAGACTGTTTTCCTGCCTCCCCCGCAGACTCTTCTGTGTGTTCGAACTTGCCCCAAGCCGGGAAAGGAACGCCACACGACTCTCTCCCCGTCAGACAAAGCTTTGTTGTTACAAGTAGGTGGGGATGGAGGGGTTGAGGGGAAGGCCGCCGGCCTGGTGTTTTTCTTGTTTTCTTCCGCAAACATGCATCGGCCTCCGTCATGTAAAGAGCCAGTGCATACTCAACTGTGGAGACAGAGCCTAAAGCTCCAGCTTTGCAGAAACAGGGTCTATGAGGCAATGGGCTTTGAGGCCTGCAGGCTGTAGAGTGGCGACATTGTCCCATTTTGTCCCTACGACCCCCTATCCAATCTTCTGGCACTAGGTCCTTATTTCCCTCTTGAAGACGCCCCCAGCCCCCCGCTCCAAGGGGTCAGGCGTCCCAGCCGTTGGCTGAGTCAGCCAATGAGTTCAACTCCATGGAGGTTGTTCCAGGGCCGGGGAAGGACAATTCCAGGGAGAGTCAGATTTGGGGGAAAAGAAGTCCTTTCTTCTGGGGTTGTTGGCCAACATCCTGACTTTAAGGGGACCTGTCTGCTGCTTAACACCAGAGAGAGAACACTGGGAAACTCAAGAGAGATGCAACCTGCAAGGCATCTGTTCTGAGGGCGTGGGTCGAGACCCAGAATCCAGCTGCACCTGAAGCCACCACCTTTTTTAGTTTCTTAATTACCTGAGCAAAAGTTAAAAGAATCCTTTTTTTTTTTTTTTTTTTTTTTTTACCTTGGCAAAGAGTGCCAATGAGCCTGCCTTTGGTTTGACCGAGGTGAGTTGTACTGGTAGAAAGAGCTTGGGGAAAGGAAGCCTGGCCTTTGGGTGAGGATATCTGAGTTTGTAAGCGAGTCCCTTAGCATGACTCTTGGGGAAAGCTGAGGCAGGAACACTCATTCCACAGCGCTGTGGGGCCTGGCCCACGGCGGATGCCCTTTAACTCGGGGGGTTGGCTTGTTTTTACCACCAGGTAATACAACCACAGGAAGAAAGGAAAGGGCAAGTCATGCATGAATGTGGCTAAAGCAGCCCAACCCCAATCCTCAGAGCCGAGGGGTGGGTATGCAGTGTGGTACAGGCGTTCCTGGTTCCCGCCTCTGGCCTGGCTTGCCGATTATGAATGGCACTCTTAAGAGCATCCCATTTGTGAGTGTCGAGCTGCATGGATTTCCTCTGTTTCATGCTGTCTGGGGCTGGCTCCTCAACTATTAGCATGAAGAAGGCGGAAGTGTCCTTACCACTTGGAGCTGCCTGGGCTCCAGCCAGGGCATCCTTTCCCACCCCCCTCCGCCCCCCAAGAGCCCTGTTCTTCTCCAGCACACCACTGCTGAGAGCCACAGCTCAGAGACCCGGGGACCTCTTCCCACCACCTGAATCCGGCCTGTGCAAGGATGGCCTCTCACAGAAGGACAGAAGGAAGCAGCCCCGAGTCCCCCTTGAGGCTTCCTGATACCAGACCACCTTTCCTGTGCTGGAAAGTTCCGGGCCCGGGGTTAAAATGCGCTACCTAGAACTTAGATGAAACCACGTCCAGAGTCCTCCCAAGGGGAGGACAGCCTTCTTCAGATCCTTTCTCGAGATCAGGTTTTTGTGGTGGAGAGAGAGAGAAAGCAGAAGAAGCCTGGCCACCTGGCGAGGGCAACGAGGCCCCCCACTGAGCAGGCCTTTGGGCATTTACGGCAGCTGCAGAGCCTGGCGAAAACCCAGCAAGAGCCACACACGCTGTGACTCAAGCTGGGATGCACTTCCCATCTGCGCTGCACCCTCCCACCCCAGCCTGGACCAATAAACAAGTAAAATAAGCCAGTCACACTGCACAGAATCAACCGGGCTCACACATCACCCGCAAGAAGGGTGTTGGCCCCAGATCCTCTAAACGACCTTCTTTGCGGTTCTCTGTGGCACAGCCATACAGTGGTGTCATGTTTGGGTTCTAGCCCACATTGACTGTTGTTACTTGGAGGTGAGAAGGAGAGTAAATAAGTGTGTGCGTGTGTGTGTGACTGTGTGTACGTGTGTGCGTGTGTACATGTTTGTGTATGTGCATCTGTGTATGCATGCATGCACTTCTGTGTGTGTGCACATCTGTGTGTATGTGTTTAGATGTGTGCATATGTGTGGGTGTGCATGCATGCACATGGGTGTATGTGTGTGATCATACGTGCACATGTATGCATGTAGAAGTATGTGCTTGTGTGCATATATGTGTATACATTTGTGTGTGTGCACACCTATATATGAGTGTGTGCACACCGATGTATGTATGTGTGAGTGCGCGTGCACCTGTGTATGTGTGTGTGCACACAACTGTGTATGTGTGTGCATATCCATGTAGGTATGTGCATGCGTGTGCACACTTGTGTATGTATGTGTGTTTGTCACCTGTGTATGTATGAGCGTGTGTGTGTGTGTGTGTGTGCACCTCTATACCTTACACGGAACCCCACTTGGAGTTAAACACGCTACAGGAGTTTTGTTGTCACAGATGAATGTTTTGTGGACTTAGAAGCATCATGTTTAACTCCTTACGTTCTACACTCGAGAGCAGAGACTGGCATCTGTTACGCATTTTAACACGTCACACCCTGCCCCCATCTGGCCCCTTGCCTCTCACCGGTGCATTTAAAACCATTTTATTTCCCAGGATGCTTAACAACGCTGCAGATGGGCAGAAGGAGAGCCCAGGCCGCAGCACGCAGCTTGGCACCTACTAGGTCTCCTCAGTTTCTACAGCCCGGCGGTGGCCACATGGGCTCCTGTGTGTGCCAGATTCAGAGACGCAGAGACGCCGAGGACGTGCTTCCCAGCTGAGCACCGGGTGCTCCCGACGACACTCACCAGCAAGGCCACTCCAGGTGTACACGCCCACGGGCCCCAGGAACGTCTGGTAGGGGTTGCTGATGCTGTTGTAGAAGGTGAACCCAGAACTCAGCAGCGACGTGCACAGGCTGAGCACCAGCAGCAGGACGGCCACCAGGTGCAGCGTTCTTCGGGAAGAATTGTTCAACTTCTCTAGAACTAAAGCAGCGTTGGGTCAGCACGGAGCGCAAAATGCAAACCCCAGCCCTCCAGACGGGAGGGCCGCTCCCCGCCACCCGGGTGGGTCTTGGACTCCATCCGCTTGGGCACCGGGGTTAGGAGCTGCAGAGGGCATCTCGGTGTGCCGGAGCAGGAAGGGGCGTGGCCTCACGATGCTCAGCCCCCCCGGAATGTGTGTAACCACAGGACCGTCCCAATTTCAATTTCCCAGAGGAAAGAGGGTGCCCTCCTCGATAGAGCGAGGTGTCTCCACACTCCCCGACTTCACTTCCCTGGAGCCGGAGAGGACCCAGGGCCCACGTGGCTCGAATGCATGCGGAGGATGGGCCTTGGGTGAACCAACAGAATTCTCTCCGAGCTGGATTCCTCTGGGTCCTGACAGCATTTTATAAAACGCGCGGATCTCTTACATGCAGAGGGGCTCCAGACACGAATACGCACTCGTATCCGAAACACAGATGCCCTGGGCCCCTGGCCATCAGTTCCTGCTTTTGCCATCCTGCTGTTTCTAACCGCAACCAGCCACCCTCCCCGTGTCCCTGCTTCCTCTGCTCGCTCCTCTGTTTACGACACCAAACGACCGGTGACCGGAGGCATGTGTCCCCACGCTTACCTGTAACCCCAGCCAGGCACTTACAGAACGTCTCCAAAGGCTACCGGTGCGTTTTGGGGCCCCGGTGACTGCCACCACATCGGCTAAAGTGTTTACCAAGATGTTCTGTGAAAGCCACGGCGACGTACAGAAAAAATAATCGGGGAAAAAGATTTCCGAGCTCCTAGTAACACGCTAACAAAATCCTTGGGAGTTGCCAGATGTAAGAACCGTGACTAGGGGGCTGGTAAGAGAAAGTAAAAGCCTTCTTCTTTCCCTTCCTGTTTCTCAGGCCCCTGGGATAGAGCAGAGAGCCACTCACAGCCTCACCACAGAGCAGCTTTAAAGAACAGAAACCAGAAGGGCCAGGAAAGATCCCTTGTCCCAGGGCTCGGGGGCCCCTTGTCTCTGTCTTTGGTCCCAATGCTTCAAAGAACAGGAGCCCCAGGGCCTTGTGTGCACCAGGGAGGAGCGTCCTAGCAGCAAGGGGCCCTCTCTTTGCAAGGTGTCTCCTTCTCATCACTGTGTCGCCTCCATTATTCGAAATCTCTTCATCGTGCTGTGCCCAGATGCGTATCTCCAGGACTTCTGCCCAGAGTCCTGATGCTTCCTCTGGAGCAACACAGAAACCCCTTGCTCCGCTCTGCCTGGCAGCCTTTCAGGTATTTGAAGAGAGATCGAAACCCCAGTGTGATTCACAGCCCACGTCTCCGGAATGTTCTTTGTCAGGCATGATTCCAAAGCTCCTGCCAGCCTGACCCCAGCTCTGTACACACTTTACTCTGACTCCAAGCTTCAAAACATGCTGGCCAGAGGGCACAGCTCTCCCGGGGTCCGAACATCTACATTGTGAATTCAGATTTGTGGCTGTTAATCAGCCGTCCTCTAGGAGGGAGGCAGACTTCCTGTCACTGGACAGTGGACAGCGAGAGGCTGCAGAAACCAAACTGGTGAAAACAAGAGCAGAGACTTGGATACTACCCCGTGCAGCCCTGGGAGCCCTATGGGGGAGCACAAAGGGCAGAAGAGGGGGGTTCCCAGCCCAGCGACATGGACACGATGACGTCACCACCCTTGGCTGGAGAACATTTTGCTCCTCGGTGAGAGGCGGGCCTGAGAGCAAAGTTCACCTCCCACACGGCCAGTCCCCTTGTGCCCAGCGGTACCTGGACTTCTGCTAATGACCCACGGGCAGGGCCAAGTCCTTAGCACCGCTCTCTGTGTGATGCATCCCAGGTAAGAAATCTAATGACATAGGTTAAACTAAAAATGTGGTCCTTCCCGCCACCGCCGATTGCCTGGGTGGGGACGGCCAGGGTCCGATGGCCACCTGCCCTCCGGGCACCACACGCCCTCCAGGGCAGCCACTGGGGTCAGGCTGTTCTGAAGGCCCTGAGCTCAGGCTGAGATTTTCATTGCTCTCGGGTGGCACACACCTGCTTTGGAACTGGTGGATGACGACACCAGAGCAGGAGTAGGACAAAGACGGGAGGAAGGACACACGTATTCAGCGGTGCGGGGTCTGGAGAGTCTCCAGCCGTCACCGCGAGGAAGCATTGCTCCTCCCTGGACACCAAGGAGGAAGCTCGAAGGTCTAATCAGAAATGTGCTGGGGACCAAACAAACTCGGTGTTTAGCCAATAAGAAATAATTTGGATACTTAACTAGAAAATAAGACATTTCAGTGTGGGGAAAATGCCATCTCTGAAGTGCCCTGGAGAATATTTCTGCTTTATACACTTATTAAATGCTGTAAACGGATGTACGTTTGCAAATGGTGAACATTCCTCTTGTTCGGAGTAAACTACAAAGTGACAGTCAGGTTAGGCTTTGTTTTAGACTCTTGGTAAGATCTAACAGACATGATTTTTCAAAAGGGAGTCAGTTTGGAGCCTACTGACTCAGACTTTTCTTTGTATTGATGTAGCAATTTAGCTTAATTTTAACTGCCGTATTTCAAAATTCTAGTTCAGCCTCCGAATATCCTGCCACACAGGTGTGGCAGCTATATCTCCCAGCCTCCTCCTTGCTCAGAACTCAGACAATGGAAGCTGGAAATTTGGGGAAAGTTGGCAAGAACGAAATAGAATAAACCCCCATAGCATCTGACAGCTGCTCCCTGCCTACAAAATTGGCAAATACACTCCGTTCTTTTCTCTTCCTTTCCAGGGCCAAGCGTTGGAATCAGGAAAACCACCTCACGATTGGAACTAATTGCCAGATTCTAGCAACCTCAGGAAAGAGGCCATGGCCCCCACAGCTGGGAGGCAGAAATGTGCCGGGGGCCGTGGGCAGTGTGCAGAAATGGGTCATCCGCACATCCGGGCTTTCTGTGCATGGAGATTTAACCCTTCGGGACCCACTAGCCATCTGGTTCTTCTAGCTCTGGTTTTCCAGAAGTCCTCAGAACTCAGGGGAGAGCCAGTGGCTTTGTGGGTGGGCGGGAACTGCCACCACCCGCTCCTCAAACACCTGGTCATCAGGGAGCCTGGCCTGGTGGACGCCGCAGCCCGTGGACCACAACGTACCCCTAACAGGCTGGGCCTTTGAGATCTTCCAAAAAGTCCCAGCTGGCATGCCGAGCCTCTGGGAAATGTATCTGGGTTCTCTCGGGGAGAGAAGGAGGGAGAGTGCATTTTCCACCCTTATGCTCCATCACCCAGCGTGGTCATGTCTCTGGGGACGAGTAACAAGTTGCTCGTCCTTGGAAAAGCATAGGTGTATATGGGGTGGGGTAGGCGAGTAGGAGTATTAAGGAAGAAATAAGCCTCTTTTGTTCATCTCCTTGCAATTCATTGATTTTTGCAACAGATTTACTTTTTCTATTTATTGGTAGCTTGGGCCAATAGTGCAACTTTGGGTCCCCTGAGAACAAACTGGGTAGGTGGAGAAAAGAGACTGGTGGGCCAGTTTGTTTGTTTGTTTGTTTGTTTGTTTGTTGGTGGTGGTTTTTTTTTTTTTTTTGGGTGGGGGGGAAGATTGCAGACTGGGTGAAATTCTCCCTCGCTCTCATAGCAACCTGCACCACCTGAGTTAACTGATGGGGGCCTTTCTCTAGATAGAAGCTATGGTGAGTTGACCAAGGCCAGCAGCCATGTGCAACGCCTCTCATATCCCCGCCCCTCCCTCATGAAGCAGCTGCTCAGGGAAGTGTTTTGGACTGACATTCACTATCCAGAACTTTTGGAGTAGCAAAAGCCAGGTGCTCACTGGTAGACACAGGGCCTGTAACTCTTCATCTGGATATTGAACAAACCTGGAGACCACTAGAAGAAGCTAGGACATGTCCCGGTCAGGCTGAGCTGCCCAAATAATCTAGCGACACATTGGAGAGTTTGCTTTCCAGGTTTGGCTGAATATTTCCCCCACCAGTTGACATACTGGTGGCTGGATTCTTCCGGCGTGTGGATATCAGCCATTGTCCCTTTATGCTGTGCTGTCATTTCCAAATCTACAGCCCCCGTCGGCACGATATGTTCAATCCCATGCAGAAATGTAGCAGAGCTTGGCAATAGTAACTATTCTTTGGAGATCTTCAGGCCAAGAAGCTGGCATGGTTGACATCTTATTAAATGGAAAGGTTAGCCCTTCACTGCTGGGGAAGGAAGTGGCATCTACACAGATACTATTATACCGCCGATGATTGGTTGCTGATTTGAGATGAGCCCCAGGTGGTCATGAGAAACCAGCAGAACAGCACCCCTTCCTCAGTCTCCAATTCTGCTCTCCAGGGAAAACATCCCTGGGTCTGCAGCGGCTGAACACCACGATATATGTCCTAGTTACATGACGTTTCCCTATCTTGGAGAACTGTTGAGTACTCCAAGTTCAAGGGTTGTAAAAAACCATCAGCAAGGAAGCCCCCATAGGCTCTGGGGAGCCCTTAGCAGACATGAGCTGGAGCAGCTGAACTGTGTACCTTCACTGATCAGGACGTGGTTTATCTTCTACGGCACCTAGAGGCTGGCAGTGACTTCACGACATTGGAACGCGGCTCTGCAGTAACAGAGTAAAAGCAGAGAGCCAGGCAAAGCAAAGGCAAATGTGGGCCCTGAGCCTTCAGGATTGTCCCAGCCTACGCCCACCCCTGCCCTCTCCACTCCATGGTGCCCACTTCCCTCACACGGGGCTGCAGAGCCAGGCTGGGACCTACCCTTGCGGCCTCTGAGGTTCCCTGACACAGGGAAGCAGGGCTCTCCCTGAAGCCACGTCTCTCAAATTGGAGCCGACTGATTCCAAACAGACACAGCATGAAAATCAAAAAATTCGCAGGCTGCTATCACATATTTTAAAAAATGTTAAATGTGTCTGGAGATTCAGGAACTATGACACATTCTGGTTTTGAAAATGCTATTCACATCCTGAATGTGTGACTGAATCTTGGAAAGTCTTAGCTTCTGGGTGCCGCAAAGGGAATATTCCTCCTTTCCCTGAGAAGCTGAGGTCAGGGCTGGAGGGGGGGACGGGGAGGGAGGTGGCATTACCGACAGGCTGGAGGAGACGTTGCTTTTGCTAATGTCTTAAAAGACAAATTCTATAACTTGGAAATACAACCACGTTGCTCAAACTCAGACTAAAGGCTTGAGTCTAAGGCTCCAACTCAAACTAAATATTACATTTGTACGAGATAGAAAACCATTTACAAGTCAAGAGGTAATGACTGTATCGGGCTGATAATGCCTGGCTACCTGTATGCAACACTGTTTAATGCAAGGTCAAGGTGCTGAATAAGTTACAAAGACCGCTCTTAATTTTTGAAAATGTAGTGGTATATGTTCAATCTTCAAAAGTCAAATAGGTAGCTAAATTCAACTTAGCATTCTCAGTGAATTTTTGTGTTCCGCCCATCAAGAGAGGAGAGCATTATTATATAAGAAATCAGAAAAAAAAATGGGGCATTCCTACAAAACATGCAATGAATAGAATTAACAGAAATTTAGTACCAGGTCCGACAAAAATGAGATGTTTTGGAGGTAAAAATTCAAATTCGAGTAGATTAAAGAAATGAACTGGAGATCTAAGAAGGAGAACCTGATCACATTTTCCACTTTAGTTTTTCCTTGCCACCAACGAAGTTCTGGACAGGGACTGTTACCCCATCTAAAATACCACCATCCATACGCATACTTTTCCTACTACCCTCCTATGTTGGATACCATATTCCTGCTACATATATTTAATTAATTAGTTACTTGTCAGTAGACTTGGTAATATCACTTAAACATCGCCTCTGCCAGAATTATGTGGACCACGGTGCTCATAGACACAACCAGGACTGAGGAAGCTAAAACAATAATGTGGTGAAGTTTCAAAATTAAAGATACATTTTCATACCTACGAGCCATCTCAACACTTACAAGGAGATCGTTTTTGAACAGTTCTTTGGCCCATAAGGAGGATGACTTGGGTCTTACCCAGCTAACACAGTCTCCGTGCACCCCGTTCAGATTCATTTATCATTTACCTTCAAAGCCTTTTTGTGATTCCTCAAGTCCATGACTGAATTCTTGGTGACTCTTGCCTTGAAAAAGCCCATAGGTGATAACAAGACTACCGTTTGAAGACGAGTCACTGATGCCAATCTGACTGCTGACCCATTCTTGAGTCCCGAGCATGGAGCAGACTACGACGAATGACCCGAAGCTGGTAAAGAAGCTGGATAAAAACATCAGTGTTTTCTTCTTCGTAGGCATCTTCTCAGGAAAGTGGGGGTCCTAAGGTTAAAAAAAAATATCAAAGGTCTTTTGATAATATTTTTGGACCCACTTGGAGTCCAGTATTTAGAAATGGAGTCGAATGCTTCTTGTAAAATATGAAAGCTTGCTCTTCATAGGAAGGAATATACCGAGGACCATTGGACTATGAACATGGCCATAAAGATTTACAGCACCTGAACTTTGGTCTGGAGTAAGGGGTTGCTATGGTTACAGCCAACCAGTGGAAACAAGGGCTAGGCATGGTCTTCCTAAGGACTTCCTGGATCACACAATTAATTTATAACTCTTTGCCATGTGCCCTCGAAGCAAGTTCAGCCTACCATGTCAGGACAGGACGAGAATCCCTAAAAAAATGTGGATCTGTCCTTCAAAAATGTTGCTGATTCTAGCAGCCAACAACATAGACTTGCTTTACTGGTTAAGGACTTGACCCTAACAACAGTTCAAAAAGAACCCTAAGAAGATTAAGTCTTTGCTAAAGGCTCTATGGAACGAAAAGAGAAAAGTTTACAAGCTCCTTAGTTTTTGACTTTGCTAGAGAGGTGCACGTTTGAAATTTCCTCTTCCAAACTAGACTATATTTGCACGTTATTTAAATTATAACTTGAGAAGGTACATCTTTATTTGTCTTTCGTGCTCTGATGGAAATGGTTCTGAACATTCTGGCATTAGGGCTTTCTGCCACCTATCCATCCTCCCTGTTAAGCAACTAATGGTTTACCAATGCTCCTTTCTGTCTCTCAGAGAAACTCCCCCACGCTGCAAGCAGATCACTTCTCGAGATAATAAAAAGATGTCCACAACGTGTCTGTCTTCCTCTTTTTTATTGTGCTCTCTTATTACAAAGTAATATTGTGTAGGCACATTCGTGTCCAGTGCTATTCTGAATAGCACCAAACTTGTTTGTGGTGGAACGAGTCGGTTGTCTGAGTCTCTCTCCTGAGAGGAACTGGGCTGTGGGGGCTTCAGGACTCAGGACGTAATTGTTTTGCTCAACACTAGACCCCAGGGTCTGTCAAAGAGCAGACTCAGCCAATATTGGTTAAGTGAATTATTGGAGACACAAAAACAAATACTCCACTATCGTGGACACATATGCTGTTTCAGTTTTTAATTCACGATGGCCAATATATATATATTGGCCATATATATATATGTGTGTGTGTGTGTGTGTGTGTGTGTGTGTGTGTGTGTGTATATATATATATATATATATATATATATACCGTGCATGAACATCCTTCTACATAAATCTTGTCTATATCTCTGGGTATCTCCTGACTTAGATTTCTGGAAGTGAATCCGAGCACGTGAACTTTTACTGAAGCTGTTGCTTTTTGCTGCCCAGCTGCTCATTAGAAAAATTTGCAGTGATCTGACCACCCCCTCTTTCACACAGCGAATGGCACGCTTTACTTGAGCTTCACAGCATTGCAGAGTATCGGGAAAACTGTTTTTCCCCCCAATTAAGTCTATTTATTTTGACTACATTTTTAAGGGGTGGGGCAGAATTTCCTTTTAGCCCGTTTTCTGAACATAATTTCGTATCGGGATATGCACATGAGATACGCTCATTACAAAAACTGTATCGAATAGAAGTAATGGAAATAAAGACAAAAGCAATTACGATTAAAAATTCACCCTAGGAGAAGTAATTCTGGTCAGCCTTGGGCAGAGACTTTTACCTCATACCTTCGTGTCTATACATGCATTCATATTAAAACCAAGTTCTACTCTCTGTTGAACTCTAAAAGGTGCTAGTACCAATCTCAGCAATTTTTCATGGGACTCCTCGTCAATCAGGTTTATCCTTGTATCAGGTGACCATAATTTACTTACACGTGTCTTTTGGGGGGGACACTTTTCTTGCATTTTCACTGCTGTGCCCACGAGGTGATGAGATCCCTTACGCGTTGAATTTTGTTAGCCTTTCCGGGTGTTTCTTCCTGATGAATTCTTACCCACAGAGCCGTTGAGTCAACAAATAGGTGCAGATCAGCAGAAAGTCTGGGCCGGTTTGAACATTGTGCACTTTGTGCGGGGAGTTCATTTTCCCCCAAGCTCATCACCACATACTAGTACTGATCCTTTTAACCTTTTACAAGCTGGGAGAGGAGAAATAGGTCATTGGTGTTATTTTACTAGAAGAAGCAGTGGTGATCAACCTATGTTAGTATGTTGATCATTCTTTGGTGTTTTCGTTTTCACACATTTTCCATTGGCAGTGTTGGTTCATTTATGGCATGTAGAGATGCTATTTTGTATATGGTTGATTGTACAGTAGGGGCATTAACCCGCGTCAACTCCACACGGCACATAGATGTACACGAACACATACGTACATTCATTTCAGCGTTTGCATTTCACATATTCGTCGGGTTTTTGTTTTTTTTTTTAACATCTTTGAAAATGCTTTGCTTCCTGAAGTTAAAAATGTCTGTACAGTCAGTCAAATATTTGTCTTATTTGTCCTGGATTCGATATCTCAACTCCCAAGTAACGAGGCCTTCTGCATATTCAAACCAGCTCAAGTTTTCTTAAACATGGGAAAGGGAGGCACTTTGTAAGGGTACATGGTTATATCGCAGTTCCCAAGGGGAGGGGGACAATGAGAACTCAGGACGTCACCCCAAACTCACAATTTCCATTTTCTCTGCTCCTTTCTACATATATTCCACTCTTCTGGGTTTATTTTTTCTATATTAAGTGTCGTTTTTTGCCATTATCAGATTTCTGTCCTTAGACTTACTTTGCTTTCCTCTTCCTAATTTTTTTAAAAATAAATGTTTCATTTCCTTAATTATTTTGTTACTGGATTAATAACGAAAGTATTTGATGCTGAGTTTTCCTTTCAATGTAGGACTTTGGCCAGGTCCCATCTGTTTTAGGTAGAGTCTTTTGCAAACTGACATGTAACATTTTGAAATTGCAATTTTTGTTTCTTCCTTAATGAGGAATAAGTTTGTAAAATAATGATATGATAGTATAGTTTCTATTTTTTGTTATTTACTTTTGCTTTTCTATAATTTCGATAAAAGAATGTAGTCTTGCGATGTTTACTCTTTGCATTTTATTGATATTTTCTGTGTCAATTTATAAGCCATTTATATAAACCTTTGTAGCATTTCATGTCACTTGACGCTATTCCATTTTATGGATTTACCATCATTTATTTTTTAGGTTTATTTATCTGTTTTGAAAGAGAGAGAGAGAGGGCATGAGAGCAGGGGAGGTGAAGAGAGAGAGGGAGACAGAATCCCAAGCAGACTCCACACTCAGCACAGACCCCGACACAGGACTCGATCTCACGACCGTGAGACCACGACGTAAACCAACATCAAGAGTCAGACGCCCCTACCATCATTCATTTAACAATGTTCTGTTTCGGACATTTGGACAACAACGTATGGGAAAGCTCTCTTTCCTATAGTGCTGGGAAAGGCTGGCTATTAGGTTTTTAAATTCTGGGCGTTGTTATCGGTAATACAGGTAATTGTTATATAATAATTCTGTGATCTACCTCTCTGTGATCACTATAGTTTTACCTTTCCTAGAATTTCATAGAAATGATATATATAGTATGTAATCTTTTGTATACGGTTTGCTTTGAGATTCATCTGAATGTCCCCAAATTTGTTAATCCATTCAGCCATTGGACTCTTGGGTAGATTCAAGTTATTGACTACTATGAACAAAGCTACTAGGAGCATTTGGGTACAAGTCTTTGTGCGGATATTTTCTTTCCTTTCTCTTGCATAGATTCATGGGAGAGAAACTGCTGGGACATATGGTAAATATATTTAACTTTAGAAGAAGCTGACGGGATGTTTTCCGGAGGGGCTGTGCTAACGTGCATTCCCACGAGCTCTGAGTGTGGGGTTCCAGTGGCTCCATATCCTCTCCAACACTTGCTATTATCAGTCCCTTAAAATCTGGCATTATAATGAGTGCTTAGTAGTGTCTCACGAGGGTTTCGAGTTGCATTTTGCTAACATGATTATTATGGAGCATCTTTTGATGTGCTCACTCACCTTCTGTATACCTTCTCTGGTGAAATATCCATTTCAATCTTTTGCGCATTTTCTTACCATGGTTTGTCTTCTTCCTGTTGAACTCTGTGAGTTCTTTCTATTGTGTTTTCTGCATGTAAATCCTTCATTAGATACATGCTTTGTTACTATTCTCTTCCAGTGTCTGGCTTGTCTTTTCAATTTCTTAACAGTGTTTTTCAAAGAGAATTTTTTAAAAAATTTTGGTGAAGTCATGTGTACCAATCTTTTTATTTTATGAATTGTGATTCAAGTGGGATATGTAAGAAATCTTTGTCTAACCCGAGATTGTAAAGGTTCTTTTTCTCCTATGTTTTCTTTTAGAAGTTTTATAATTTTAGTTTTTATGTTTACGGTTATCGCATATCTTGCATTACTTTCCGTATAGAGTATGAGGTAAGGTCTGCAGCTCATCCTCACTCATGTGGATATGCAACTGTTCGACCGATTTCATGAAAGGCCTATTTCCTAACGAACCGCCTTGTCATTCCTGTTAAAAATCAGATGACCACGTTTGTGTGGGTTTCTTTCTGGATTCTCTGTTACAAGGTCTTTCTTCCCAGCCCTGTATAAGCTCTGGGAACTGTTGGTCACACTGCTTTTCTGCGGGTCTCTTGCTGGCCCCAGGCAGCTTCCTCTCACAAGTGTGGATCAGTACTCAACCACAGATTTGAGGGATCTGTCTGCAGTTTCCTCTGTACACCAGGAGTATACCACAAATTCCAGTTGCTTTTGGCTTCCCAGTTTCTGATCTCCCTCTCTTTGGGCTCTTTATGGCTTCCTCTTCTTCCTTGGAATTTACCTGGGGCTGTGGTCAGTCTCCCTTCATTTGTTTTTCTCTCCGGAATCACAGTCTTATACTGCCAGATGTCTGGTGTGCAGAGATCATTCCTCCGTATACCATTTTCTGTTCTATTGATTTTTTAAGCCTGGAGGGCCAATCTGGTCGCTATTACTCTCCATCATGGTCAAAGGAGGCTTTGTTCTTGAATGGCAACATGGCGGCCACATTGTCTTCCTTTCAGACTTTTGTACATATGGGTCTGTCGTCTTTTGACCCTGAAGGCTGTTGTGGAAAAGTCCGAGGTTTGTTTTTTGCTTCTGATTGGGACTTACTTGTCCCAACAGCATAGCAACAAAAGTCTTCATTGGTGAAATCTAGTCACCTGGTAACCTGGATACATTTTTGCATAGATTGTTCTGTATAATTCTTTTTCTCTTTCTTTTTCTTCATGGGTTGTCTTTCCAGTCTTCCCATTCAGTTCATCGCAGGGAAATTTTTCTGTATCCTATCTGTGAATCGTGAGCTCCCTTTGCTGAAATCTTCCCTCAGGCACACCAGTCATTCTTGAGTTGGGTTATCTCTGACCCACCATTTCTCTCTGATTGCTTTCGCATCTGATCTTTTTTCTCTGAATACACTGTTACTTCCCTCCATAATGAGAACTTGTCTTTCAGCCAAGCCTTTTTCTAATTTGTATAAAAATAGGAAATATGTAAATCGGAAATTGTGTGGTTTGGAGTTCTAATTTGTTTTCTTTGCTCTGAAATTTCCTTTTCATCTCGTCTCTGGTGTTTTACTATTTCTCTATTACTCCTTTGTTTTATCAGATTCTTCTTACTATAAGTTCTTGCAGAGGAAACTGCTTCTGTTCACGGGACCGAGGGTTCTCCCAGCCTGAAGAGGGTTCGCTGTTTTTCTTCCTTTTGCTGAATGTTTGCAAAGTTCCCTTGGCATTTCCCCCCCGCTGCTTATGCTGAAAGTGGGCGTCCTGTCCAACCGTTGGTTTGTTCTAACGGATTTCGAGTGTTTCTCCCTGACACCCTGCTCACCTCCTCCGGGCTACTTGGTTGTATCTTCTCCAAGCTTCGGTGTTTGTCTGGGACGACTTTCGATCTTTCTTTGCTCCAAATGCACCTGGGAGGGAAAGAATGGACAGGGAAAGCTCTGACCGGTTGGCTTAAGCTCGTGTAAATCTGGAGCAACGGCAGCCTCACGCATCACCTGACCCAGGGCCTCAAACGCGGTCTCCTCATCTTGCTGTTTCCATCTGCTGGTTGTGTTTCTTGAGGCTCTGCTCCTGAGTCCACAGACTCTCCTCCTTTTCCAGAACGTTCATCATGTCAGCTTCAAGTTACTGCAAAACAAAACAAAGCAAAGCAGAACAAAAGAGAACAATAAACAAACAAACAAACAAACCTCAAAACACAGCGACGACACCCCCCTCGTGCCTCTGCCGACAAATTTGTTGGCATTTTTAGTAGCTCGAATGTGGTCAGGCACCCACAGGCCTAGTGTCTGGGGGAGGAGTTACTGGAATTGCTTTGGACTCATTTTGAGTTTGGGGAGGCGGAAGTTCCAACCTTGCTGCAAGTCCAGAACCTTCCACAACGATGTCTGGGAGTCTCCCAGGGTGTGAGAGGGACACGGTGTCACCTGTCCTGTTCCTTGTCCGGGGAACAAGGAAGCCCGGAGCTCCTCCAGGAAAGGAGCTACATCTAGCACAGGCTAGGGCAGACCAACACTGGGCGAGGGGCCGGGGGAGGGAGATGTCAGGGCCCGGGGCACAGAGGCCACTGCACACAGAACACGGTCTGGGGCATGAGGCCCCTACAGGCGGGGGCCAGAGTGAGAGCAAACTCCGGGGCGAGGGTCACAAGAGCAGCCAGCAGGTGGCTTCGAGTGGGTCATTTCGGCTGCACTGTTATGACTCTTAACACTACCATCTCGAATCCCTGAGTATTTTTGGTCTAAAGTAATTGTATCTAAATTAATGGGCTATGACACCATTTACTTTAGCTTAGTTGTAACAAAATGTCAAATGATGTACCAATAATATTTTCCTAGTATGTGAAAATAAACATGCAATTTGCATATGAAATGTTTAAAATGGCCATTCTTGCACTATCTGCCATCCACAGTCGTCTCTCGCCTCCTTGACATATATCGCTGCTAATGGGATCTTACTCTGGGAAATGCCGGTCTGAACGATGTGAAGAAGACCGTGCTCCCTGTGTTGCCATAATGCAGCGGGACAAGCTCTTAACTTTTTTTTCTTTTTCACTACAATTTGAAGCTGCTGACTCCTTTTTCCATTTATCACGCAGGTCACTATGTGTGTGGTTTTTTGAAAAAAAAATCACAAAGGCACCTTATGTCACACAGACCTCTACAGTGTATAATAGCGTTCATTTTACTCTTTGAATTAATTCATGTACATCCATGCTTTTCTTATGAAATGCGTGTAGTTTATATGTACTTCGGGACATTTCAGGAGAAAGACTGCCTTGATGTGATCCTAATCTTCCACGAAAGAGGCAAGTTTTTAATACACAAAAGCGTTTCTTGACATTGCAATGCCTCAAGGAGTCAAACATTTAATATTTTTTATCCTGCCTTAATAACTATCAGAAATAGCTACCTAAATCCTATGTGCCAAGAGTGTTTCCCGAGTATCTCAGTGCTGCGTTATGTCCTATCACCAACTTTTCCCTCCATCCCTAGAGCAAAGTGAAAATACATACGAGGCAAACGCCGGGTGGATAATAAACTATTCCATACGTGATAATGTTCTGTAGATTACACGCACAAATTTCATGCTGACAAACAAGGAAATTAAATCAGTCCCTTCTGCTAAAAGAAGTTGAAGGAAAAACACACTTTAGCTAAAGTGTAAACATTTCTGAGATACTTGATTTTTCAGCGAAGTGTAAAAAGATATTCCACGCATTACGAGATCACTTGAAGCAGATCACAGAAGTTCTGTGCCGGATTGTTTTATTATTTGGCTTCCCAGTGGTACCAACCATAATTTTTGGACAAGAGTTTATTAAGGGCTTAAATCAAATTTTCTTAATCACACAAGAAGTAAAGTGGTTGGAGTGTCTGGTCTGACTCTTGAGTTCAGCTCAGGTCAGGATCTCCTGGCCCATGAGATCGAGCCCCGCGTTGGGCTCTGTACTGATTGTGGAGCCTGCTTGGGACTCTCTCGGTCCTCTCTCCCTGTCCTTCCCTTCTCATGCTCTCTCTCTCTCTCTCAAAATAAATAAATATACATTAAAAAAAAAAGGAGGAAAGTAATTAATGGATTTGTTACTGTGAATGGAACAAAAACCTGTCCTGGTACGTACATCCGTGAACTTGTTTCCAAAAGAACCCGGCATACACAACGTATTGTAAAAGAAACCACCCGCATTCTCTATTTACATGTACTCTCCTCTGTGAAAAATGACATATGGACAGGGATGCTCCTCGCGGCATATTTGTCTTAGAAAACAGGTGGGGGGGCACCTGGGGGCTCAGCTGGTTAAGCGTCCGACTCGTGACTTGGTTTGGATCAGGACACGATGTCATAGTTCATAGGTTCCAGCCCCGCGTCGGGCTCTGGGCTAACAGCGCAGAGCCTGCTTGAGATTTTCTTCTCTCCCCTTCTCTCTGCCCCTCTCCCTCTTCTCCCTCTTTTTTAAACCATAAAAAAAAGAAAAGAAAAGAAAAGAAAACAGTTGGGAACAACCTAAGTGGCTTATGACAGAAGCGCAGTTGAATAAATGTGGGTGGATCCACCCACAGGCTTCAAGTGGCTACAATGAATATTTGTATGAAGCGCATCCACAGAGTACAACAATTCAGGCGGCAGAAAATCCCTACGTGTATCTTTTTGTAAATGTCCAAGGTTCCTCTGGAAGGATAGGGAAGAAACTGGCTACCGACTTTGTCTCAGGAGAGACGAACCGGCTGTCAGGGGAATAAGGAAGTCAGCGAGACTTAGGTTTTTCAGTTTCATTTTTAAAAACGTTTTGTATTTTGAGCTGTGTGTGCACATTCCTTATCGTTTTAGGTATGATGTCAGCTGCCATTTAAGTAACAGAACCACATAACTTGACTACACATTCTAACCGCGATTCTGAACAGCATATAGCATAGAACTCGAATTGCTACCTACGTGTGTGTCGCGCATTTAACGTTTCTTCAAAAATCTTTCACTCGGTGCCATTTAAGGTGCTCGCTGAGTGCTGAAGATGCAACACTCATGGGGAGTCGGCCTCTGGGGAGGGGATCCATGGAGACAGCTAGAGACCAACGCAGTAAGCAGTTAAAATAAAGGTGGCAAATCCAGTTACAACCATGACAGAGTAACAGATACCACATTTAGCCTCCTGCCATCCACAGGCATGAAACAGGAAAAAAAAAAAAAGTGTGTGGTAAAGGGTGTTTTTGGGTCAATGGACGGCCATGAACCTGGAGAGGATGGGGGCGTGGGAGATGGTCCCATTAACCCTGCGTGCTGGCAAGGACGACCTCTGAACGGCAGCCTGGAGAAGCAAAGTCACTCAGAGAGCAGCGTTCTTTCTGAGCAGAGGACACAGCTCCCAGTCTGTGGCCAGGAGGGCTGGAGCATATGAGGAGGGTACCGAAGCAGAAAAGTTGTGCAGAAAAGAAGCGATGGCTTTCTGCACGAGAGCCCTAAACTCTTCCCTCTCGTGTGAGCTGTGCATCATCAGGATGAAAACCTTGCTTCCTAAAGCCTCCCCGGGGGCTGTGAGAGTGGAGGGGATCCCAGGAGTTCTGACCAGCTAGGGTGGAAAGACCTCGTCAGATGTGTTAGGCGTTCAGTTCCGGGCTCAGAAAAACCATGCTTATGACTGGGGCTACCGGAGCTCTGGAGAAAGGGCTTCTATCAGCTTAAGCTGATAACATGAAAACGAATCTAGACTCCCAAGAATGCAGACAATTAAAAAATTAGACGTGCAAGGGCGCCTGGGCGGCTCAGTGGGCTAAGCGTCCAACTTCGGCTTGGGTCATGATGTCCTGGTTCGTGAATTTGAGCCCCACATCAGGCTCTCTGCGGTCAGCGCAGAGCCCGCTTCGAATCCTCTCTCTCCCTCTCTCTCCTCCCCTTCCCCCCTCTCAAAAATAAATAAATATGTAAAAACTTAGACGTGCAAAGGAACAGGAAGATAATCAGGACAAAAAAGCATCAATAGATGCAAAGATGACACAGATCTTAAAATTAGCAAAGAGCTCAGAGGTGCCATTAGACGTACATCCGAGAATTTAAAAGAAAAGATGAAAAAACGCGGGGAACCCTGGCAGAGAAATAAAAACGAACCAAATAAAAATTCTGTGACCTAAAAATACAATATCTGAAAGGAAACACTGAATGGACTGAACAGAGGATTAAGCACTGCAGAAGGAAAGATTGGCAAACTTAAATATTCAGCTATAGGACCCTACCCAGACTGAATCACAGAGACAAAGAAGGACTTAAAGGTTTGGAAACCTTCAGTGACCCATGGGATAATATTGGGAGATATCACGTACATATAGTTGGAGTCCCAGAAATGGGAGAAAGTAGAAAATATTAAAAAAAAAAATAATGGCTGAAAATGTCCAAATTTCATGCAAACTATAAACCCATAAACCAAGAAGCCCAGCTCATCCTAAGTATGATAGACACAAAGAAAACTACACTAAGATGTGTCGTTTTATTTTATTTTATTTTTTTTTTTTTTTTTTTTTTTTTTTGGTGCAAAAAGGTGATTCTGTTACAGCACCGGGACGGGACCCATGGGCAGAAAGAGCTGCCCTGGGATTGTGGGGAGTGACTGATCATACACTTCTGAGTTTGTGGAAGGAGGGGGGATACTATTTTAATCACATTTCTCAAAAAACAAGGAGACG